>NC_079170.1:50156812-50159312 GCF_947568905.1 Ostrea edulis
GTATCGGGTTATTTTTCTATATTCAGTTAATTTATCATTTGTTTATACTTGCATTATATTGTGTATTTGTGTCTGCTTATTCATTTTCTTTGATTCTAGTTATCTTATTCGACATTATTCAATTTGCATTATTCCCCTTTACATTTATATACAACACACATTTTTGTATTCTGACTACTTCTTTGTCCGTATTTTCTTTTTCCTTAGTTAGCATTTCAGCACGAAATTTCTCTTTTAATAATTTCCTTAGTCAGTTTTTCTTTTGTCTGTTCACTGTCAATTTTTTTTTCTAGGTTTTTAAATTCTTTTGTTAATTTATGTCGATGAAAATCGCCTCACTGAATATCAATGGGCTTTTAAATGCCCCTAGTAGATCTGAACTCTTTTCATTGTGTTTTAAAGAAAACCTTTCTATATTACTTTTACAAGAAACTCACTTTAATAATATTAACAATGTTTTACAGTTTAAATCCTTATTTGGTACAGATAAATGCTATTTTAGTTTTGGTACGAATAAAAGTAGAGGGGTGGGAATTGTAATTTTAGATTCTAACATTATAGTGCATAAATATCATTTAGATTTAGACGGTAGGTTAGTTTACGTGGACTTTTCTTTAAATAATATTAACTATAGAATTATTAACATTTATGCTCCCAATAATCAAACTGATAGGACTGAATTTTTTGAAGAAATATACCCCCTTTGTCTGACTAATAAATATTTAATCTTGGGTGGTGATTTTAATTGTATACTAAACCCCTCTTTAGATAAAGTTGGTGGGAATGATTTATACGGAACTTGTGGCAGTGAGCAGATAAAAAATATAGTTCAAGATTTTCAATTAGTTGATAGTTTTCGTCATTTATATCCCAATATTATAAAAACCACGTGGTCTTCTTCTTTGGTAGCCTGTAGGCTAGATAGATTCTATGTACCAAATCTATTAGTAGACAGTATTATTAATGTTAAAAATATACCCTTTGGTCATAGTGACCATGACGTCGTTTTATTAGAACTTAAAATTTTGGGAAATATTACATTTGGGCAGGGATATTGGAAATTTAATAATTCACTATTACAGGATAAGACATTTGTTAAAAAATTTACTAAATATTGGGTAGAGTTAATAGAGGGATTGGATATTTGTTTAGATGTATGGGACCATTTGAAGAGGCAAATTAAAAATTTTATAATTCATTACTGTAAACAAAAATCTAAAGTCAAACATAATATATTACGGCAATTGGAAAAGACATACCATCGTCTAGAATATCACGAAAATTATAATCCTGGTCATTTTATAGATAGAATGCGAGAAATTAAAAGTCAAATTAAAGAATTTCAGCTTCAAAATTATTACGGCTCAAAAATTAGATCTCGAGCTGAAACTTTAGATAACAATGAAAAACCGTCCAAATTCTTTTTTCAACAAGAAATCAAAAGAGCCAAGAAAAAAACAATCACTAGAATAGTCACAGAATCTTCCAATATATGTACAAATTCCGGCGAGATTTTAGAAGCATTCAGACAGTTTTATTCTAAATTATACACGGACGAAGGTATTGATCAGGTTATAGTCAATGAATTCTTGGGAAATGTGCCAAAATTACCTGTAGACGTTTCGGACAAGTGTGAAGGCCGTATAACAAAAGATGAAATTCTTTCGGCATTGCGAAATATGGAAAATAATAAGTCACCTGGTTCAGACGGCCTCACCAAGGAATTTTACCTCGCGTTTAGTTCTATAATGCTTGATCCGTTGGTTGACATTATCAATCTAGTTTTTCAAGAAGGTCACTTATCAGATTCCCAAAAATTATCTTACATTACTTTAATTTGTAAAGATAATAACAACTCAACCAACGTAAAGAATTATAGACCAATTTCATTACTAAATTATGATTACAAGATAATTTCTAAAGTTATTACAAATCGTATTAAAAATGCCTTAGAGCATATCATACATCCTGATCAATCCTGTGCCGTGCCTGGGCGCACGATTTTTGACAACTTGCATTTAATGAGGAACATCATAGATTATTGTGAACAAAAACAGTCACCGGTGGCTTTCATTTCTTTAGACCAGGAGAAGGCCTTTGATAGGGTTAGCTACGATTTTTTGTTTCAAACTCTTTCGGCTTATAATTTTGGGCCTTCCCTAATTCGTTGGATCAAAGCACTTTATAACAATGTAAGTTCCTCAATTATAGTCAATAATTATATTTCGGATCCTATTACTTTACAACGCGGCGTGCGCCAGGGGTGCAGCCTGAGCCCATTGTTATATGTTTTAGTTTTAGAACCATTCGCCATCAAAATTCGGGAAGATGAACAAATTTCAGGCGTTAAACTACCAGGAACTCCTACAATGTCAAAGTTATCTTTATACGCGGACGATAGTCTGGCTATTTGCACCTCGGACTCGTCCGTGAAGCGAGTACTGTACTGGTGCTCGCTGTACGGACGGGCCTCGGGTGCAAAACTCAATTTACAAAAGAC
>NC_079170.1:50266812-50331812 GCF_947568905.1 Ostrea edulis
ACATCAGGGGGAACTGGAGAGTCCCCAGACAAAGGAGGTTGTCGGCATACCTCAGGAGGAGTCCCTAGACTCTCCCAAAGACACAGAGGACCATGACGGTCCCTAGGAGGATCAGGTGGATCCTCACACAGTGGGAGAGTCCGGGGACGACTCCCTCATACGAGAACTCTTAAGTGGCACCCAGTATTTACATATTTATTATGTATCTGAATAAACATATTTTATATTTAAAAAAAAGAGTTCAAAATGGAACTTCTAGATGACAATACATTGGAATTGATGGGGAGAACTTTGAGAATCACGGTAAGAGGAGCAGTATCCCAGTACAAGCGACAAGAGAACCCGGAAGTAGATGTATTGACAGGGGTACCTGTAAAGTGCGAAACGAAACAGATTGTACAACCGAACTCTTTTAATTATAGTAATTAAAAATGGTATCTTAGGCCCCTGTGAAAGTTACCACATACAAATAAAATTCGCCTCCCTTTTGATGAAGGCTTTGGGCTTGACTGATACAAAGTTTTAAAAATTGGAATGGGGGGATGTGAGTAAGCAAAACGTAAATATCCGAAGTTGATTAAATACCATGTGCAATTAGTTTCAGAACGGAGGATTACAGTCTCAACGAGGGGTGGGGTCGCTGGCGCGGGATCCGCGTTTGGGCATAAATACATGTTTCAGTGTTTTTTGCTCTAAAGACAAATCTATGTATACATGTGGATATTGTGTATTTGTATGTAGTATATCAAACGGTGGATTCTGAGTATGCCCTTCCGTTCTCTTTCTAATTTATGCTTCCCTTGTTCATAAGCCTTTTGATTTTACAAAATGCTGACCTCCTCCTGATATTATTGCATAAAACAATTTCCGTTTTCCGTCTCACTTTCAATTCCAGGTCTTAGCAACACCCCAAATGTATAGAGTTATCTTTAGACTCACTACATATCAATAATAATTTTTAATAATACATGTATATATATGTTACAGAATTGCATTTATATAATATGGTATACTATTTAATTTTTTTCATTATTGAAAGTACTCGCACCTCAGCAGTTACAGATAAAATAAGAGGTTAAGAGCTCTTCCTGCTTTAACTTTCTCAGATACCAGCTTCTTCAAACAATGTATCTATACCCAAAGGCGGATCCAACGCCGGTGATCCCCACCCCTCGTTTAGTGTGTTTTCCTAGACCTCTGAGACTGTAACCCTCCGTTCTGAAATTTTCTGATCCGAAACTAATTGCACATGGTATTTAATCAACTTCGGATATGTACTTTGTCCTTACTCCCCCCCCCCCCCCCCTTCCAACTTTTAAAACTTTGTGTCAGTGAAGCCCAAAGCCTACATCAAAGGGGAGGCGAATTTATTTCTCTGTGGTAACTTTCGCAGGGGCCTAAGATACCATTTTTAATTATTTTAATTAAAAAAGTTCGGTTATACAATCTGTTTCGTTTCGTTAGATTTAGTTTCGTTTCGAACTTTACAGGTACCCTATTGGCAGTGTGGCAGAAGGAGAGACGGGAGACATGGTATGCCACATTCGAAACTGTAGATATGGTCAATAATTTTGATGGACGGCAGATTGAATATAACGACATCATTATAAACTTATATTTTGCTGCCGCCGACAGAATAGAAGTCAAAGGAAGATTGCATTGGTTACCCATCTCGGAAACCAATGCAGATATAAAGAATGCCTTTAGGAGACGTGCGCTCTGTTACACATGTCACGGAGCAAGGATTGGCAACTGGAGTACGGGAGGTAACCCTCGTAATGATGGAAGGAGATCAGCAGCACCTCCCGTACATTAGTAAAGTGCATGGGAACAGATGTCTTTTTGTTGTCCCTTGCCGACCTGTTTGTTTTCGATGTGAGGAGGTTGGCCACTTAAGGCAGGAATGCCCTAGCTATAGAGGTAAAGGACACGGCAGCCGAAGCTATGCTTCGGCTGTGAGAACCCTCGTAATGAGGGAAGGAGATCCGCAGCACCTCCCGTACATTAGTAAAGTACATGGAAACAGATGCCTTTTTGTAGTCCCTGACCGACCTCCTGTTTGTTTTAGATGCGAGCAGATTTGGCTACGTAAGGCAGGAATGCCCTGCCTATAGAAGTGGGGGACACGACAGCCGAAGCGGGGAGTGACACTTAGATTCAACGCATGTGATAGAATTCGTGTCAAAGCAAGAGTGCATTGCCTACCCATATGGGTAGCTAATGACGATCTGACCCGGGTGTTGGCATCCCGGGGGGAGATCAAGTCGGGAACGGGTGTAAGGGAGGTGATCTTCTCTATGAAATAGGGAGACCAAAATCACCTCCCGTGCATGGGCACCGATGTTTATTATCAGTACCAGCCCCAGCCCCCCCCCCCCCTGTTTTAAATGTGCGGGTGTCGGTCATCCGAGACACCAGTGCGGGGATACAAGCAGACCTGGACTGCGGAGCTATGCTACCCAGGAGCCGGTGGAAAGTGAGACTCCTCTAGAGGAGACCTCGAGCTCCCCAGGTAATCACGAGACGTCTCAGAAGGGGGTTGTTGAGCCCGTGCGCTCCACCCTTAACGGTGAGGTAAATGAACCCACAAAGGGGGGCACTGAGGTGCCCACCAAATGGGCTGACACTGAGGTGTCGCTCATGGACTGTGGGGTTGATTTACACTGTGACGAGGAGTCGTCCCAAAACGATTCTCAAACAAATCTGATGGAGAGGACCCTGAAGATAACAGTCAGAGGGAGAGTAACAGAGTTCAGAAGACGGCACGTAGTGGAACTGTTTGAACAGGAATCCCCTCAGACCTGTTAGCCGTTTGGCAGAAAGATAGAACAGACACGTTTTAGAAGAGGACATAGCTACCGGTATCCGAGAAGTCACCTTGGTGATGAGGGAGGGCGACCAACAGTTCTTACCTTACATAGGTAAGATTCATGGACACCGGTATCTCTTCGTCGTCCCGGGGAGACCACCGGTCTGCTTTTTAAGCGAAGAGCCAGGGTACGAGACATCAGTGCAGTATGGTGACACGAGGGGACGGCCGAAGTTATACTTCGGTCGTCAGGAACGCTACGGCCGTTGGTAAGCCGGAAGGGGTCGTTAGTAGGCCGACCCCGGCTGTTAATAAGCCGGGGGGGGGGGCCTCCAATTCAGACAAAATAGGGGCTGTAGGCAAGCCCCAACAACAACAAGGGACTGTTAGCAAGCCCCATGAACAACAGGGGGCTGTTGGCAAGCCCCAGAGCTCCCCGGAAAGTAAAAACCAGGAGGTTCACATGGAATCCAGGGAGAGTCACCCCGCGGTGACTCTACACCAGGTCAGGAGGAGCCCGGGAGCTCCTCCCCGAGTCCAGATCAGGGAGGGGCGCTGAGGCGACCTCCCTAGATACATAGATGGAGGAGTCTCTTCATCTCGACGAGGAGGGGTTCCTTGAGACAAAAAGAAAAAACCGAGGCAAACGGAGGAGGATCTAGGGCCTCTTAGTCCTTCCGCGGCCCAGTCATCCCGGGCAAAACACTGAGCCACCCGACAACGATAAACGGACGTGATAACGTATGTTTATTTGTTGATGAAAATTCGTGCTTTTTCTTCTGTATTTATTCAGTTCTTGAAGTTTGCTTTTAATTCATGAAGTCTTCAATGTTAGTATCTCTTATTTTTGTCTGTATTAGCTTCCTTTTGCAATAGATTTTTCGCAATTTTACCGAACACGTTTCTGAGTCAGCGTTTTCTTTTATTCAAAATTTCTACCTGTAATATACCCTTTTAAATTGAACTCACTATGGCTTTACGTTTTCTTTCTTTAAATGCCAATAGCCTTTTAAATGCCCCATCTCGTTTTGAACTTTTATCACTTTGCGTCAACGAAAAACTCTATTTGATGTGGGTAGCTGTGGTGCACATGTATGATGAGGAAAACACGTGGATTTGAGATTTCTCTTCTTTGTTCATGAAATGAATTCACGAGAAACGGCAGTGAAAGTTGATTTTTTTTCTAAAAATATTCATCGTCGGCAAAGGAGACGGGTAACAGAACTTTTACGACCGAGTTAGTTTTCATCCATTTGATATAGGAATTATTTCCCTTAGTAGTAATAAATAGAACTTATAGGATGCGCGTTGGGTTTTTTTTCCATTAAAGTGGGTTGTACTGAAGAGTAGAGGCTGGTGTGGTTAGGTCCGTGTCCTAAACTCAACAGTCACCAAATCGCTGGATTTAGGCCAATGATATGTGAACAAGAGGCCCAGGGGCCTTATAGGTCACCTGAGTACCATGTAACAACCTTCCAATGTTTGAATTAGGTTTGTGTTTAAATATAAGAATTTTACATTTGGATGGAAGAAACATTGAATAGCTATGAGGTCATGAAGTACATGTGTCATTTTTATGTTCAATCAATAATCCTTTTTTAAAAACCTAGGTCTGAGACATCATAAAGAAAAGGGTTATTTACTCCTTAGATAAAACCAATATAAGAAGATTTTCAAAGAATTTCTACATTTTTACTATATGACCAATAGAGCCCCACCCTAACACAAGAACCCCTGCCCCAGGGGCCATGAATTTCACAATTTTGGTAGAGGGTTCAACGCTCATTATAATTATACCCACAGTTTGGCTTCTTGATGTCCAGGAGTAAAGAAGATTTTTTAAAATTACACTCATTTTGATGGTTTTTGCCCCACCCCTCAGGCCCCAGGGACCACGAATTTCACAATTTTTGTTCCCCTCCACCCACAGATGCTATATGCCAAAATTGGTTCAGGGGTTTCAGAGAAGAAGCTGAAAATGTTCAAATGTTAACGCACGACGACGGACAAAAACAGATAGCAATAGGTCACCTGAATGATTCAGGTGACCTAAAAAGGATTGATACATAATTGAAAGCTGGTCATCTTTTTATGGCCCTGGGTACAATGTAGGTAGAGGGGGGGGGGGGGGGGGGGGTTCTAAGTCATCTGCACAGTTCTTGAATGCATTTGACCTTGTCGATCATTTCCATGTCTAGACTGGGTTTGTAAAATGGAAAAACGTTTTACCTACGTTTTATCATCATTTGACGTAAAAAATGACTTTTTATAGAAAATCCTTCTTCCCTTCCATGACGCAATGGGTCATTTGGACTGCAAATTGCCTACAACCTATCATAGTATAACAAGAACTATTTCAGATGGCCTCGGGCGCGGTTTTACTTGTAACTTGCACAGAAAAATCCGTTTTAAACACTTGGTATTGTTGCATGAAAAATTCTTCAAAATCTCATTTCAAACTCGCGGTCGACATCGCTTCTCGGCCTTTTGGTCTGGATGACAATACATTGGAATTGATGGCGAGAACTTTGAGAATCACGGTAAGAGAAGCAGTATCCCAGTACAAGCGACGACACGTCATAGACATGCTACGACAAGAGAACCCGCAAGCAGATGTATTGGAAGTGTGGCAGAAGGAGAGACGGGACACATGGTATGCCACATTCGAAACCGTAGATATGGTCAATGATTTTGATGGACGGCAGATTGAATAGAGCGACATCAATATCAACTTATACTTTGCTGCCGCTGACAGAATTGAGGTCAAAGGAAGACTGCATTGGTTACCCATCTGTGAAACCAATGCACACATAAAGAATGCCTTCAGGCATTATGGAGACATGCGCTCCGTTACACATGTAACGCAGCAAGAACTGACAACTGGGGTACGGGAGGTAACCCTCGTAATGATGGAAGGAGATCAGCAGCACCTCCCGTACATTAGTAAAGTGCATGGGAACAGATGCCTTTTTGTAGTCCCTGGTCGACTTCCGGTCTGTTTTAAATGTGTGGAGGTTGGCCATTTAAGGCAGGAATGCCCTGCCTATAGAAGTGGGAGTCACGGCAGCCGAAGTTATCCTACGGTCGTCGGTTGGCCGGCCCCGGCTGTCAGTAAGCCGGGGGAGGTTAATACCCCAGCTGTTGGCAAGCCGGGGTCTATCAACAAGCCCCTGGAAACGGTGGAGGAGCCCCAGAGTCCCTCAGTCACACAGGGAGATCATAAGGATCTGTGTTACACTGCGACGAGGAGTCGTCCTCATACGACTCTCAAATTGGTCAGGAGGAGTCCGGGTGCTCCTCCCCGGTAAACGAGCAGGGAGGGGGCGCTACGGCGACCTCCCAGGAAGGGACTATGGAAGTATCCTCGGCTGAGGATACTCTCCATCTGGACGAGGAGGGGTACATAGGTACGAAGAAAGAAGGCGAGGAGGGATGACGATGTCAGCCCCCTCAGCAGCCGAGTCTTCCCGGGCTAATCGCACCTGAACGAAAACTGAATGAAATAACGACTATGGCAGAGATCATCCCCTATGAAACGACCTTGGTGAGCCCCTGGACATCCAATGATATAAGGAGAAATCCTGGTATCAGTTTATTTTTTCTGTATTCAGGTAATTTATCATTTGTTTATACTTGCATTATATTGTGTATTTGTGTTTGTTTATCCATTTTCTTTGATTCTAGTTCTCGTCTTAGACATTCAATTCGCATTATTCGCCTTTTCATATATATACAACACATATTTTTGTATTCTGGCTTCTTCTTTGTCCGTATTTTCTTTTTCCCTAGTTAGCATTTCAGCACGAAATTTCTCTTTTAATAAGTTCCTTAGTCAGTTTTTCTTTTGTCTGTTCACTGTCAAGTTTTTAAATTCTTTTGTTAATTTATGTCGATTAGAATCGCCTCACTGAATATCAATGGGCTTTTAAATGCCCCTAGTAAATCTGAACTCTTTTCACTGTGTATCTTTCATTATTACTTTTACAAGAAACTCACTTCAATAATATTAACAATGTTTTACAGTTTAAATCCTTATTTGGTACAGATAAATGCTATTTTAGTTTTGGTACGAATAAGAGTAGAGGGGTGGGGATTGTAATTTTAAATTCTAACATTATAGTGCCTAAGTATCATTTAGATTTAGACGGTAGGTTAGTTTACGTGGATTTTTCTTTAAACAATATTAACTATAGAATTATTAACATTTATGCACCCAATAATCAAATTGATAGGACTGAATTTTTTGAAGAAATATACCCACTTTGTCTGACTAATAAATATTCAATCTTAGGTGGCGATTTTAATTGTATACTAAACCTCTCTTTAGATAAAGTTGGTGGGAATGATTTATACGGAACTTGTGGCAGTGAGCAGATAAAAAACATAGTTCAAGATTTTCAATTAGTTGATAGTTTTCGTTATTTATACCCCAATATTATAAAAACCACGTGGTCTTCTTCTTTGGTAGCCTGTAGGCTAGATAGATTCTGTGTACCAAATCAATTAGTAGACAATATTATTAATGTTAAAAATATACCCTTTGGACATAGTGACCATGATGTTCTTTTATTAGAACTCAAAATTTCGGGAATATTACATTTGGGCAGGAATATTGGAAATTTAATAATTCACTATTACAGGATAAGACATTTGTTAAAAAATTTACTAAATATTGGGTAGAGTTAATAGAGGGATTGGATATTTGTTTAGATGTATGGGACCATTTGAAGAGGCAAATCAAAAATTTATAATTCATTACTGTA
This sequence comes from Ostrea edulis, assembly GCF_947568905.1. Classification (NCBI taxonomy): domain Eukaryota; kingdom Metazoa; phylum Mollusca; class Bivalvia; order Ostreida; family Ostreidae; genus Ostrea; species Ostrea edulis. The sequence goes on from NC_079170.1 coordinate 50,274,385, forward strand.
AACAAAAATCTAAAGTCAAACATAATATATTACGGCATTTGGAAAAGACATACCATCGTCTAGAATATCACGATAATTATAATCCTGGTCACTTTATAGATAGAATATGACAGATTAAAAGTCAAATTAAAGAATTTCAGCTTCAAAATTATTACGGCTGAAAAATTAGATCTCGAGCTGAAACTTAGATAACAATGAAAAACCGTCCAAATTCTTTTTTCAACAAGAAATCAAATGAGCCAGGAAAAATCACTACATATTGTTACAGAATCTTCCCACACATGTACAAATTCCGGCCAGATTTTAGAAGCATTCAGACAGTTTTACTCTAAATTATACACGGACGAAGGTATTGATCAGGTTAGTAAAACTGGGTTTGCAAAAGTGAAAAAACGTTTTACCTACGTTTTATCATCATTTGACGTAGAAAATGACTTTTTATAGAAAATCGTTCTTCCTTTCCAAGACGCCAAGGGTCATTTGGCCTGCAAATTGCCTAAAACCTATGCTAGTATAACAAGAAATATTTCATATGGCCTCGGACGCGGTTTTACTTTTGTAACTTACACAGAAAATCCGTTTTAAACACTTGATATTGTTGCATGAAAAATTCTTCAAAAGCTCATTTAACACTCGCGGTCGGCATCGCTTCTTGGCCTTTTGGCTAATCCCAGAACAGCCGAGATGAAAGGCCCCTGAGCTTGATGGAAAGAACCCTAAAAGTTAGCGTCATTGGAGGAAGAGCAGGACCAAGAGTTCAGATATGAAGAACGTTTTTAAGGAAGTCGTTGCCATATGGCAGATGGAGAGAGGGGACCAATGGTTCGTAATATTTACCGACTCGTACACAGTGAATGAATACGACGGGGAGCAAATCACCTCAACTCAACGGGGAGCGACACTTAGATTCAACGCATGTGATAGAATTCGTGTCAAAGTAAGAGTGCATTGCCTACCCATATGGGTAGCTAATGAAGATCTTACCCAGGTGTTGGCATCTCGGGGGGGAGATCAAGTCGGTAACACATGTTACTGACGGTGATATTGTAACGGGTGTAAGGGAGGTGATCTTCTCTATGAGAGAGGGAGATCAAAATCACCTCCCGTACTTGACATCGGTGCATGGGCACCGATGTTTATTATCAGTACCAGGCCGACCCCCCATATGTTTTAAATGTGAGGGTGTCGGTCATCTGAGACACCAGTGTGGGGATACAAGCAGACCTGAACTGCGGAGCTATGCTGTTAGCAAACGGGCCAGTGAATCGGAAAGGTCTGTTGGCAAGGCCTCTACCCAGGAGGCGGTGGAAAGTGAGACTCCTCAAGAGGAGACCTCGAGCTCCCCAAATAATCACGAGACCTCTCAGAAGGGGGTTGAGCCCGTGCGCTCCACCCCTAGCGGTGAGGTAAATGAACCCACAGAGGGGGACACCGAGGAACCCACAGAGGGGGCACTGAGGTGCCCACCAAATGGGCTGACACAGGTGTCGCTCATGGACTGTGGGGTTGATTTACACTGACGAGAAGTCGTCCCAAAACGATTCTTAAATTGGTCAGGAGGAGCTCGGGTGCTCCTCCCCAATAAACGAACAGGGAAGGGGCGCTACGGCGACCTCCCAGGAAGCGAATATGGAAGTATCCTCGGCTGAGGATACTCTTCATCTTGACGAGGAGGGGTTCATTGAAGTAAGGAGAAAGAAGGCGAGGAGGGATGACGATGTCAGCCCCCTCAGTCTCTCGGCAGCAGAGCCTTCCCGGGCCAATCGCACCTGAACGGACATTGGAATGAAATAACGAATATGGCAGAGATCATCACCTACAAAACGACCTTGGTGAGCCCCTGGACATTCTTTAACCTAAGGAGAAATCCCGGTATCAGTTTATTTTTCTGTTTTCATTTAATTTATTATTTGTTTCTATTGTGTATTTGTGTTTGCTTATCTATTTTCTTTGATTCTAGTTATCTTCTTAGACATTATTCAATTCGCATTATTCCCATTTTTATTTATATACAAGACATATTTTTTCCTGGCTTCTTCTTTGTCCGTATTTTCGATTTCCTTAGTTAGCATTTCAGCACGAAATTTCTCTTTTAATGATTTCCTTAGTCAGTTGTTCAATGTCAATTTTTGCTAGGTTTTTAAATTCTTGTGTTATTTTATGTCGATGAGAAGCGCCTCACTTAATATCATTGGGCTTTTGAACTCTTTTCATTGTGTTTTAAAGAAAAGCTTTCTATATTACTTTTACAAGAAACTCACCTCAATAATATTAACAATGTTTTACAGTTTAAATCCTTATTTGCTACAGATAAATGCTATTTTAGCTTTGGTACGAAAAAAAGTAGAGGAGTGGACTGGTGATTGTAATTTTAGATTTTAAAATTATAGTTCACAAGTATCATTTAGATTAAGACGGTAGGTTAGTTTACGTGGATTTTTCTTTAAACAATATTAACTATAGAATTATTAACATTTATGCACCCAATAATCAAATTGATAGGACTGAATTTTTTGAAGAAATATACCATACCCACTTTGTCTTCCTAACGCAGTATTAAGTCTTCCCCGGAAGACATGTGTCGCCTGCTAGTTCATTCTATATGTAATATATCACGTATAATGTTGAAAAAGTAAATTATTCAAATGGTTTTTGTCAGTTTAATACTCCTTTTAAAGGTTTTGAGAATTACGAAACATTCTTTAACGATAACTTTATTGAAATTGAAAGATGAGACATTATCATGCAATGGAATTTGTGGGAGAATCTGTTTGAAATTAAGACATTTATTAAATGTAGACTGAATGAAAACATATGTTTGAAAATATGTATCATCCTGTTACTGTGCTCTTCAAGACAATGGTAATAACCATAAGTGATTATCTGTTGGGTTTACTGCTTAGTCTTGTTGTCTTTTTATATATCCAATTTACTGTTTCTCAAGAAAAATCATAATTAGTGCTGTTCTGAAATCACATACACTGTCCTTCTGTACATACAAATACTGTCCTTCAGTTAATCATGAAATAAAATCTTCAGCAAAAAAAATGTTTGCTGTAAAAAAAATTCTAAGTCCCGGCAAACAGGAAGTTGATAAGCGACAGATTCGAAAATGTCTTACACAATACAGTTGGCCACACTGATTGCTCTGTGCCAAATATCAGGGAGTTGCCCCATGTGGTTCTTGAGAAGACTGTGACAGAAATTTTTTGTGACAACGACGGATAGTGATCCCTATATGTCGCCACTGCGTGTAACGCAGGCGACACAACAAATGACTGCTGTAGATTTCGTACAAGTAATGTAGAGACGATGACACATATTTTTGCTTCATGTGATAAAACCCAAACATTGCAGAGTGAGTATATAGATAAACTTCAGAAAGAGTAGGTTTTAATGTATCCAATATTATATTAGGTGAAAATCCACTAACTTTTAATAACAAAGTTATGAATTTTACATGTTAAACAATACATCTTTACCTGTTTAATGCAGGATAAGGAACCAAACCTTGTTAAATTATGTCACTTAAATTTAAAATATCATGTGAAAAAATATGCTGCAATTCAAAAACATAGAATGCACAGCTTTGATAAAATGTGGAAGAGATGAGAAAATATTTTTGAATAATTTCTTTTTTATTTTTACATGTTTTTTTTTTGTTATGCTTCAATACTGTACAGCAAGTGAGCACAGGAAAGAATGAAATGTATGATTGATTGTCCGTTTGTTTATTTGTCTGTGTGATTACATTGTATGTGTCAAAAAATAAATAAATTATAAAAAAGAAAAAGAAAGTCAAATCAAAGGATTTCAGCTCCAAAATTATTATGGTACTAAAATTAGATCTCGAGGTGAAATATTAGATACATGTTATAATGAGAATCCGTCTAATTAAAAAATTTTAAAAGATGTATTCAAACAATTTTACTCGGAATTATGCACAGGGTGTGATCAAAACATTTCCCGAGAATTCATTGTGCCAATATTACCAAGACGTTTCGGACAAGTGTGAAGGCCGTATACCAAAAGATGAAATTCTTTCGGCATTGCGAAATATGGAAAATAATAAGTCACCTGGTTCAGACAGCCTCACAAACGAATATTAGTTTGCTTGATCCGTTGGTCAATATCATTAATTTAGTTTTTCAAGGTAATTCATCAGATTCACAACAATTATCCTACATTGCTTTAATTTGTATCATACACCTGATGAATCCTGTGCCGTGCCTGGGCGCACGATTTTTGACAACTAGCATTTAATGAGGAACATCAGATTATTGTGAACAAGAAAGTCACCGATGCTCGGCGATTTTGGCCATTGAGCAGGATGGGATCACCACATTCATTGTGCTTTTAAATACCCCTGGTAAATTTGAACAGCTATCACTTTGCTTTAAAGACAAAAATATCTTTTCCTTTTACAAGAAATCCACTTCCATCAATATTAATAATGTATTACAATTCAAATCGCTTTTTCATATATAAATATGCCATTTTAGTTTTGGTACTAATAAAAGAAGAGGTGTGGGTATAGCTATTCTAGATTCTAATATTCAAGTAGATAATTATTAGATATAGATGGAAGATTTGTTTATGTCGATTTCACATTAGATAATATTTATTATAGAATTATTAATATCTATGCGCCAATAACGAGTTGAATTTTTGATGATTTTATATAAGGCTTATTGTGTAACAAATAAACATTTAATTATTGGTGGCGAATTTAATTGTATATTAAATCCTTCAATTGATAAAATAGGTGGTAACAAAATATATGCTACTCAAGGTAGTGAGCAGATAATAGATATTGGTCAAGATTTTCAATAGACCCCTTTCATAAACATTTCTTCCGGGACGGTTTTAGCTTTTAGTTTGTACCTAGTCCCGTGCGTCAATGCCGTCTACAAGGTTAATGAAAGTTGGAGAGTTTTAGAGAAGAAAAGGGATTTCTGTTTCGTTTATTTATATCTTGCCTAACGTTTCTCTCGATCGAGTATTTTTTCACCCATATGAAGACGTCACTAAGAGCGGTGAAGGGCTTCAAATCTAGGCCTTTGAGCAGCAAGAGTTCTTTAGCGTGCCACACCTACATCCGTTTTTCAGGTCATCTCCAAGGACCCGTCACACTGACATTCACATCCGATGGCGAGCGTTTGGCGATGGAACTGTCACTACCAGTTTTAACGACTTAGGTCTGTCACGTTTTATCTTAATGCTAATTTTCATTCACATGTCGATTCCATACATCACTGTAAACTCAAAATAAAAGAAACTAGTCATTCACTTTTACATACTTTAAATATTTAATTTTATTGAATGTATTTTAAATATTTTATTGAAAGTAAGATATTAACGGCAAACTAACAACTTTAAATATAAATAGGATGATTTCGGCTTCTCCATCGTTAATTTTCCATATTTATGTAGCAATGTTCCATAATCATCAGCACAAGGTGTTTATACCCCTCAATTCGAACCGCGACGGTGGCCTAGAGGTTCGAATCCCGGCCGCTACAAACCGAAGTCGTTAAAACAGTTAGTCCATCAGGTGTGAATATCACCGGTCCTCGGAGATGACCTTAAAACCAGATGTCCCGTCACAGTAGGTGTGGCACGCTAAAGAACCCTCACTGCTCAATGGCCATAATGCACCGAACATAGGCCTAAATTTGAAGCCGTTCACCGGTCTTGCTTTCGTCTCCATGAGTGAAAAATTCGAGAGAGACGTTAAGCAAGACACAATCAATTGATACGCAATCTTGAGCTTGTTCTGCGTAGATCGATTCAGTCTTTTAAATTAAAGCAGGCTACTGACAATCAAGTTGATGGTGTAGGGGTTTCAACAGTCTAGTTTAAAGTCAGCCTTTCGCAAATTCTATGGTCGTTATAACGATCTGGTTTGTCTATACTTGTATCTTTAGGTCTATTGCTGTCTGTCTTGTTTCATACCGATTATCAAGCCGTTCTTGTCAAACTTATTTTGACGAACCGAGGTCCCGTGTCACAGCAGGTGTGGCACGATCAAGATTGATTGTTTAACGTCCCTCTCGAGAATATTTCTCTCATATAGAGACGAAACCACTGACGCTGAAGGGCTGCAAAATTTAGGCCTATGCTCGGCACTAAGAAGGGATCTTTCTCGGTTTTTGTGGTCTCATCCGAAGGACCGTCCCATTTAGTCGCCTTCTACGACAAGCAAGGAACCGATTCTAATCCGGTTCCCAACAGGAGGGCACGCTTAAAATCCCTCCTTGTTCAATGGCCGTTAGCAATGGTATCGTCTGCATACGAGTGAAAAAATAAACAATATGCAACCAAGCATCAATTTCTCTGGTTTTCCTATTTAGCAAATCAACTTTTTTTTGGTGTCAAAAATAACGTCTGTACTTTTTCATTAAAATTTATTGACATGTCTTTACGCATTGCTTCAATAAACATCAATTCGTTTTTAAATCCCCCTTCTATAAGTGAATTGTGGATATCCGAGTTAGAATACGTTCTAGGTACTCCTTGCCTGTCGTAAGAGGCAACTAAACGGGGCGGTCCTTCGGAGGAGACCGCAAGAATCGAGGTCCCGTGTCACAGCAGGGGTGGCACGGAAAATTAAGAGAAACCAGTTTTGCTAGAAGAAACAAAGGGATTTTTGCCAAACGCGGATTTTGTTCAAATTTTCAAAACCCAAAGTCTGTAATATAAATTTTATGAAGAAAATCAAAAATTTGCATGGATATTCTGCAAATGAGTTATTTAATATGGCGGTATAAAGAGTACTCTGAAACAGTCCACAACTAGTACTTCGTTTGGGAAACTTTGTAATCGGCAGGTTGTAATCATATCTTATCAAGTGATCGGCCGACAGGGGACGCTTACTCTTCCTAAGCACCTGATCTGGTATGTCCAGGGGTTTGTGTTTGCTCAACTCTTAATTTTGTATTACAGAATTCCTTATAGGAGTTGTGAGATTGATCACGTTTCATTATCTTCACCTTTAATCTTGTAAATTCTTTGTTCGTAAACACTTAAATAATTTGTAATCAAGTTTTTTGCTTGAATAAATAATTTATTAAAACAAGATCTCCAAAGGCCTTATTGGTCATCTAAGTATCAGTTAATAGAGTCACTAGTCCTACTAGCAATGGGATTAAAACACATCAGGTATTTTTAAAACAAAGATTAAAATTAGGTATTATATATACATGATGAATACGTGTAAATTTTTCAGATAGTACAGGGATTTATCTAGGGTACTGTTACAACCGGTAATGGGTACCTTTCCCCCTTTGACGATCCCGTGGGGATCCGGGTTAGAATATGTCCTCAGTACCCCTTGCTTGTCGCAAGAGGCAATTAAATGGGGCGGTCCTTCGGATGAGACCGCAAGAACCGAGGTCCCGTGTCACAGCAGGTGTGGCACGATAAAGATCCCTCCCTGCTCAAAGACCGTAAGCGTCGAGCATAGGCCTAAATTTTGCAGCCCTTCACCAGTAGTGGTGACGTCTCCATAAGAGTGAAATATTCTAGAGGGACGTTAAACAATACACAATCAATCAATCCCCCTTTGACAAGAAATGAATAATTCCCATTCCACAAGTAATATATTCCCTTCAATTGTAGAAACTGCACAAAATTGTGGGAGAATTTCAACAAAAATAATTTTTTATGTATTCTACATGCAAGTCATTTTCTATATTTATCAGAGCCTAAAAATATAGATAATAACGAGTTATCAATCAATTTATATGCCCGTTTTGAAACATAATTTCTGATGATGTCCTCCACCCCACTTCCCTCCCCCTGGAAGCTAATGACAAGTTCAGCATTCCCGAAAATTCCCCTTAAATATGAAATGGGTAGTATCATTTAATAGCTGGATAAAACCCTGTAGTAACATACTTTAAACATAATATATGATTTCCGATAAACTATATATTCCCCGCCCTATCATCTGACTAAGATGCCAAACATGTCCCAACTCGGCTGTAATTTACCGGGTACTACCTGTGCACGAGCTCACACGTAGAAAAAACTACCTAGCGAGGGGCTCCTCATAGGATAATATATACAAGTTACGAACAAAGTAAGGGGTACCCTGAGGGAGAAAATTAAGTTTGTTACAACTACGCAATCTAGAAAAACAAAATTCCTGTTCAACATATCTAAGCTAAATTCTACAATTCAGCAACAGTATCAAACAAGATGTGATCTTAAAACTTTATATGCCCCTAAAGTGCCTATACTAATGAAATGAAAAGTGAAGATAACGAACAGTGATCAATCTCATCACTCCTATTAGGAATATAAAATAGAGTTGGGGAAACGGACCCCTTGATATACCAGATGTTGGATCAGGTGTCTAGGAGGAGTAAGCATCAAAAAAAACTTTACATAATACAATAGTCCCGTGGGATCCGAGTTAGATTAGGTCCTCTTGTAACTGCTGACAGAACAGATTGCAAATATTAGGTCAGCATTTGTGAGCCCAATGCTGGCATAAAACATGCTTCACAGAGACATGTAACTGTACACAGTGTAGCACAGTAGGTGATCTACGCATGAAAGGTGAGGATAACGAACCGTGATCAATCTCATACACCTATAAGTAATACAACATAGATAGTTGGGAAAATACGGACCCCTGGACACACCAAAGGTGGGATCAGGTGCCTAGGAGGAGTAAGCATCCCCAGTCGACCAGTTGCCGCCGTGAGCCATATATCCTGATCAAGTATGTACGGAGTTATCCGTAGTCAAAATTAGTGTGCCAAGAATGGCCTATTAATCGATATGAAACATGACCTTATGATAGGTTGTACTTGCAAACTGGATCGTTAAAACGACCATAGATCGATTACGGCCAGCATTGTGGGCTATTTAGCGTGCCACACCCACTATGACGCGGGACATCTGTTAAGGTTATCTCCGAGGACCCGTGACATGCAAGGTGAATATAACGAACAGTGATCAATCTCATAACTCCTACAAGCAATACAAAATAGAGTTGGGCAAACACGGACCCCTGGACACACCAGAGGTGGGATCAGGTGCCTAGGAGGAGTAAGCATCCCCTGTTGACCGGTCACACCCGCCGTGAGCCCCATATCCTGATCAGGTAAACGGAGTTATCCACAGTCAAAAATCAGTGTGCCAAGAACGGCTTAACAATCGGTATGAAACACGTCAGACAGCGGAATTGTCACTACCTGTTTTAACGACTAAGGTATGTGGCGATAGGTGGAGAAGCTTAAGTAATCCCATTTGTCATGTAGTTGAGTTGTTAATTTGCAGTTTAGAATAATAATTGCTTCCTGTGGTGCAAAGATTCTACATTAACATATCTGTAGGCGACACACTGATGTCGCCAGTAGCCAACCCCCATTTCTAACACAGAGATGGGGGGGGGGGGGGGGGGGTCCGCTAGGCACTACATATAAACAACATCAAACGTCGTCATCCATGCAGGGCTTTCAACAGTCTCGTTTAAAGTCAGCATTTCGCAAAACTCTATAGTCGTTATAACGATCTAGATTGCCAACACAACATATCATTGGGTCAAATATTGTCCGAGTTGTTTAATACCGACTGTTAAGCTGTTCTTGGCACACTGATTTCGACTACGGATAACTAATAACTCCGTTTACCATATCAAGCTGTAGGGCTGACGGAGGGTGTAACCGGTCGAAAGGGAATGCTTACTCCTCCTAGGCACCTGATCTCACCTCTGGTGTGTCCAGGGGTCCGTGTTAGCGCAACTCTCTATTTTGTATTGCTTATAGTAGTACTAGTTATGAGATTGATCACTGTTCATTAATTTCTCATGTCATAAGTAATATTTCCCCAATATTATCTCAGCTCCGTTTGTAAAATATTTTTCAAAATTAAGTTCAACAACCTGCAATTTTTACACACATTAAAGATAAGCAAAAAGTTGTATATGGCCAGAAAAGTGTAATAATTTTTTTTAGTCAACAATCTTCTTAATAAAAGGGCCGAGTGGTTTGAGCATCGCGCTCAAAATCACGAATAGGTCGGCTCGGGTTCGAATCCCGCTCGCGCAGGTAAGTGAGAAAGTTTTCCAGTTTACTTTCGGAAGGTCGGTAGTCTCTTCCCAGGTACATTGTATCTGGGTTCTCTCTTCCACCAATAAAAACTGGGCGCCACCAGATAACTGAAAAATTATTGAGTGTGGCGGAAAATATATATCGATCAATCAATCAGTTTGCCGTTAATGTCTGTTGTCAGTAAAATATCTAAGTATGAAGCAGAAGTGGACAACTTTGTGGTGTCTTTTATTTCGAGCTCACAGGGATTTTCAAATTCATTTTATTGCGATCATCCCGTGGGGATCCGGGTTAGAATAGGTCCTCAGTACCCCTTGCTTGTCGTAAGAGCCGACTAAATGGGGTGGTACATGTACTTCGGATGAGATCACAAAAACCGAGGTCTCGTGTCACAACAGGTGTGGCACAATAAAAAATATCTCCCTGCTCAAAGGCCAATAAGGCCTTCACCGGCAATGGCGACGTCTCCATGAGTGAAATATTCTCGCGAGGGACGTTAAGCAATATTTAATCAATCAATCAATATTACGATAAAATTCAACAATGTAAACATGGCAAACATTAGCAGAAGTAAGAAGCATTGTTCTTTTTCTCATTCAATAATGTATGGTACATTTAATTAACCAAATTAATTTACAACTAAACTGCGTGACAAGAAACCAAACGTGCTCTATCTAAATAGAGCAAAAATGACCTTTTCTGTGCATTGAACGCTTACAAATCTGATTATCAACAGAGTATCATAGAACTAGACTGACTATTTGTGTGTAAAGTTCCAAGACCTACATTATTTAGTTCCTCTTCCCCTCCCTCTACGCTTGCCACGTCCCCTCCCTCTCCCACAACCTACTGATTCCTGCTCAGAGTGACACATTTCATGAATTCTTTGTTGGATCATCTTTCTTTTCTCTAGTAAATATCCTGTTTCGTATATCGTGCACATCATCACTAACATCAATCATAAATTCTGAAGATGGAGAAACAGACAAGGAAAGCAATTCTTGTTTATTTTAGCTGTTTCAAAGTACCTTGGGGTGTTACATTCCCTGAATTCAATCATGGTAAAAACAAAAAGTTGTGGAGGACATGGCGATGGCTCTGCAGCCTCTTTTTGGCCTTGCTTAAATTCTATTCCAGTAACAAAAATTCTCTACGAGTTTCAATCATGTTTTCCGTAAAATGTGCTATTGGCAAATTATCTCTTAGGTGTTTCTTAAGAGAATGAGAACCTGTGTACTGTTCTGCTTTATTGTACTTTATGTAACAAAAGTATTCAAAATTGTCTAAAGTTTGAGACAATTTTGCAAGTCGTTTAAAGGGAGTGTATATTTTTTTCATTCCGTATTCTGTCTCTGTCCTTTTCTGTAACCTGCAGTCGTCGTTGATGTTCCTCCCTCCTTTCCTATCGGCTTTCTCTGGGGTATCTTCTTTGTTCTGATAATAACTTGTGATTTTCCGGGGGGAGGGGGTGTCCACCCTAAAAATACATCAATTTATCCTTATTTTAACAATTATTTTGACGAAAGAGAGGGGGTGAGGGTAACCCCCTCCTGGATCCGCCACTGTTGGTCATGCAATGTGTATGCAGTCAGATGGAAACATGTATAAATTTCCATGGATTATTTGCAGATGTGTTCATTGATGTTTGTTCGGTTGAACTGTTAAATCATTTCCGTGTTTTTGTTTCTGATTTTGCTGTGCAGGTTAAAAACAACATAATGATCAACCAATGTATTATGTTTCCAAGTATTAACCTTGCCAACGCAAGTTCCTGAATCATGCAAGTCTTATTTGTTTCTGAATTGGTTTTTTAAATGACAGAAATAATATACAATGAAATGAATGGTGAATGAATTAAATAGAGACTGGGTTTTAAAGGAAAAGTTAAATTATTTTGTTCAATATTTGTATTGAGTTACTTTGATATTTGATGTTAAACATATTAAATGATCATTTTAAATTCAAACAGTAATAAAAAAGTGTCGCACAATGATTTATATCATTCAACGTGGTAAAAGAACTTAGGAACTTCAGTCTTAAATACACATTGATTATGATGTGGGATTTTTGAAATGTAAGTGTCTGTATATTATACCAGTGGAAAGAAAAGTATGACAATTACAAATGATGCGCACAAAACCATATGTAAAGCATTCATCAGAGGAAAAGATGTAGATAAAATCATAGTTGATAGTCTTTGCAAAGCAAATAAGTCAGCAGTGATCCATGGTGCAGGACAAATTCTGAAAGAGGAATCTCATAGGACATGTAAGAGAGGAAATCCCCTGTTGCAGAGAAAAGACTATCACAGCGTCTTTGGTTTAAAGATTCCTCCATACTCAAAGGCAATAAGCGCCGAGTATAGGCCGAAATTTTGCAGCCCTTCACCGACAGTGGTGACGTCTCCATGTGAGTGAAATATTCTCGAGAGGTAGGTTAAACAATATTCAATCAATCAATTAAAAACCTGGTTAGCATGGCCATTATCTCTCTTAATATTATAAACTGATTCGGATTATAAAATGAAACGCCAAGCATTGTTTATTTAAATTCCAGGCAATACATAAGATGGCATCCAGAACAGAAAGTGCCAGTGATCCTGGAACTGTTTATTATTATAGAAATCTCTTTAACATGAGAAACGTCAAAGGATTCGTACAGACCACACAAAATGTTGTACTATACTACTTTGGATGGTATAATCATGATACTTTTCTATGATCATTTGGGGTTAAGTGATTTTAATTGTGAAATTCCTGTGCCAGAAAATTTTCAGCATTTAACAAAGGAGGAGAAATTGCTTTGGCTTGATGACATTTGTGAGGGAATTATAAGGAAATGTTTTTTTTTTTTTTTTTTTTTTTTTAATGATGGCAGAGATGTTTGTAAATCATTAAGAGGAGTGCTTTCAGACCCGAATCATGCGGGAATTTATAGGATTGAAAATACAAGTGGTGGACGAATTAAATGTCATTTCTGTTACAGTCTCATGAATCAAAAGTCCATAACGTTGTTGTGAAGAAGATGAAGAAAAGAAATGACTCGGATGAAGTACAGGACTATATTTCTCTCTTTTTTAAATTGACTTTGTTGCACAAAAATCTCGATACAGCTGTAGATATGGAAGACGGGGAGGAACGTTCGGTAAGATCGACCAAGTATGAACTGCCCATATATAACAGAACAAGGAAACTTAAGTATGTGATTGGTTCCATTCACTTAGCTTTGACATTAGGAGTTCTTGCAGAGGAGCAGTGTGGGCGTTTAGTAGCAAATCGGTTTGTCAATGTTCAAGGAGGGCGAAACGATAATGTAGCTTTGGACGAATAGCTCGAGTTATTGAACAGGGAAAGCAAAATCCCTTGCTCAGGACGTCAGACCAAATTTTTTTTTTAGTATTATAGAGCATTCAAGGGAATATCCCCATTTGGTTGGATTTGTGCAATATCTATATGAACCCAAGGAAAGGATTTCATCACCTACTAAATTACCAGGAAGGTGTTAAAAAAGTGGCCTTGGATTTGGTAAAATACAAGGTACTGTGTAGCATTCCAAAACGTAAATTAAAATGCAGGTGCGTTGTAGCAGACAGAAATCCTTTTGAAAACTGCCACTCTGGACTTTCAGAAATGATTCATCGTCACAAACCAAGCTTACCATACAGGCATGTTCGAAGCCATCATATTTAGCTGCAGTATGATGATTGTGCATTGTAATACAGGGATTTAAACGGGTTGTGTGTTCCTTTCATCATGTATATATACTGAACAGTGCATCTGAAGTAAAATGTTTGTGTCACAGTGAGGTTTTTTGTTGATTTCATATTTCCAAGGAAATAAAACTTTGTGTACTGTAGGATAGGGACAAAATAAAATATATGTTTCCTATTTCAAAAAAAAAGGGGGGGGGTACGTAGGGTAAGTTGGTAAAGCATTTTATTTTATTAAAACATTTTATTGAAGTAATGAATACAGGTCTACATTTTGAATATACATTACAAATACTCTTTAATCAGTTTGAAGGTCATTGGTAGTCAATTGTAATTTAGAGAATCTTAAATGCAAAAGTTTCTGTTTAATTATGGAAGGTCGGTGGTGCAAATTGTTGGGACATGCAGGAGGATTGATTGATTGATGTTTTCCGACACACTCAACAATTTTTCAGTTATCTGGTGGCGCCCAGTTTTATTGGTGGAACCAATTATTTTCCTAAATGCTATAGTGGCTCTAAGAGGGGTGGAGGACGTTAAAATAGTTTGTGAACACTTCAGCTTATTCGATAGACTTGGGACTTTGTACAATACTTTATTGCCATTTGCAGATGTGCATATTGCAGGGACAGGAGGTTCCAATTATTATCCTTAACGTTATAGTGGATGTGAGGGGTGGAGGGTGTAAAATAGTTAGTGACCACTTCTATATGGGTTATCAGAGTTCATAATGTATATGTTCCTGTCCATTCTTTCTTTTCCATATCATGCATTAAATTAAGGGGAGGAAGTTTCATTTGGTGCACTTCCAAATTGGGGAACTGGAGAGACATAAAAACAATCTCTAGTTATTAAGTTATATTCTGTGCTTCTAATTCCTGTGGTTGCATTATACCCAGATATGTATAACTATATGCACTTGCATGTATCTATTTTGCGAGCAAATCTTGTTTTATCATTGTAGGCAGTTCAAAAGCAATAGAACAGGATATGGTTGTAGACGTGGTTAAAAGAATAAAAGAAAAGGGCATCAAAACAGCAACCATCATAGGGGATGATGCTTCAACAATTTCAAGATTGCGGCATGAAGTTGATTCTGATATAGGAAAGAGGTCTGACAAACATCATGGGGGGAGCTTACAGTCTCCAGCATAGGTCTCTGTCCACAAAAGTTATTAGATATATTCAAACATGCTGGAATTCCATGGTTGCTCAGAATTGTGGGAATATAGATGGATTATCCATTGGCCTTACTGCTATGTCTAAGCATCCATTTGGCGACTATTCATCGTGTGGAGAGAATGTTGTCATCGTGAGAACCCAACCATGAAGTACATGTACAGGTTTGTCCCCCACAGTAAATGTCTTACTGATGCAAATTCACAATCTGCTGGTGCATCAAAATTGGTACCGTATAAGTTTCACATTGTCAGCCTTATTTAGTATATACATGTATAACACCCACTGTGAAAAACTCGCGGAGATGGGTTCTACGCAAGCAAATGAGTTCCTGAATATGACTATTGCATCCAATGCCCCGAAAAGATACCATTTAGTAGATCATCTAGCCTCAAATATCGTGTAGCAGCAGCAGTGACACAGAGGAACATTGGGTACTCTTACGTATCAAAGGTGAAATATTAGGTTCCCAGCCCTATAGTCAAAACTTTACAATAAGAAAAAGACATCCATGAATTTGAAAACTTGTCATGATAAGCTTTACAATTGGCAATTAAGGGCACTTAGCACACCTAAAAAATGGATGCATGGATTGATTGATTTTATATTTAACATCCCTCTCGAGAATTTTCCTCTGATGGAGACGTCACCATTGCCGGTGAAGGGCTGCAAAATTTAGGCCTTTGATCGGCGCTTACGGTCATTGAGCAGTGTGAGTTCTTTAGCGTGCCACACCAACTGTGACACGGGACATCCGTTTTTAAGGTCATCTCCGAGAATCCGGGACATTTACACCTCATATCGAGCGTTTGGCGATGGAACTGACACTACCTGTTTCAACGACTTAGGTCTGTCGCAGCCGGGATTCGAACCCCGGCCTTCCGCATGCGCGGTGAACGCATTCATTCAAGTTTGATACAATTTTATAATGACAATCTATGCAAAGATATTCATAAAGAAATATGGTCTGTAATGTATTTTTAAAAAATTAAAACAAAGTGAAAGTATTTAAATCATGAGTCAACGTTTATGTTACTTACACAGGTAAACAACAAATTATCTCCTGGTGTATTTACCCATACGCTAGCACTGCTGAAAGATTTGCAACATGGGAAAGTCATTGCCATTATTGTACAGGCGAAAAGGAAAAGAATTGCACTAAAAACTAAGAAGTATGTAGTGATATATATTTTAAGTATCCAATATTTCAAGATTGTAAATCCCAAGATCAGTGTTACATCCACTCACACATATTCATCACAAAGGAACTGTCTAGTTAACATTTTATAAAAGATATATGCAAGATGAAGATAACGAACAGTGATCAATCTCATAACTCCTACAAGCAATACAAAATAGATAGTTGGGCAAATATATAAATACTTGGATATAGCTTATCATGCTTTGATCTCAAAGAAATGCCTATCAGGAGACAAAAGTGGGACTTAGCTATTCACCAGAGATTGGTATATGTGAGCAAATGACAGATGCTACCAGTATTCCACCTCCACCAATTCTCCCAGTACAGAAATCCGTGGAGTTTAATGCAGAGACACATGTCCCTGTTTATGTTGATTTGGAGACAACTGGTTTAGGTAATAAATGCGGCCTCCACATCAAAAGTCGGGGTATATCGCTGTATATCTTTCTACAACTTTAACCTTGTTCATTCATTTATATTTATTGTATATACAGTGTTTAACGTTTTCATTCATATGGAGACGTCATCATATGTGAAAGGTGAAGATAACGAACAGTGATCAATAAGCAATACAAAATAGAGAGTTGGACAAACACGGACCCCTGGATATACCAGAGGTGGGGTCAGGTGCCTAGGAGGAGTAAGCATCCCCTGTCGACCGGTCACACCCGCCGTGAGCCCTATATCTTGGTCAGGTAACGGAGTTATCCGTAGTCAAAATCAGTGTGCCTAACAATCGGTATGAAACACGTCAGACGGCACTTGACCCAATGATACATGTAGGTTGTATTGGCCAACTAGGTCGTTATCTCGGCTATAAAATTTGCGAAATGCTCTCATATTTCATATGTGTATGCCTTGTGAAAAGACCTATTTCTTCTGATAAAAAATTATTTTGACCTCTTTACCATGACCTTAGGCGTGGACCTACTTTCATGAAAAGGTTTGCATATAGATTCCCATTTGGCAAGACCTTTTATTTGGTACTGTGATCTTTAACCTTGCGATCTTGGAGTCTGACTCAACTTTCAAATGTGTTGCCACCAGCTAGGGGCATAATTTTTTCCTAACACATCTTTTTGAGTTGTGTAGCAGAATTCTACAATATCATTCTAGGAATTGATCATGGACATTTTGTGTTGACCAATCCCGTAGGGATCCGGGTGAGAATAGGTCTTCAGTACCCCTTGCTTGTCGTAAGAGGCAACTAAATGGGGGCGGTCCTTCGGATGAGACCGCTTAAACTGAGGCCCCGTATCACAGCAGGTGTGGCACGGTAAAGATCCCTACCTGCTCAAAGGCCCTGAGTGCCGAGCATAGGCCTAAATTTTGCAGTCCTTCACCGGCAATGGTGACGTCTCCATGTGTGAAATATTCTCGAGAGAAACGTTAAACAATAATCAATCAATCTGTGTTGACCAAAAGACTTCCTTTGATACATTATCACATTTAAAAACTTCCAAGGAAGTGATTCCTAGTTCTACATATTAAATGAATTGTTGTGTGTATATTTACATAGAGAACCTCTTAAATAACTCAGATAGCTGCAGTTGGTAGGGAAAACGAGTTCACACCCTTTGTTTATCCAGAACACATTACTGGAATATCTGTCAGAAATGGAAAGGTGTTTCAATTATTTAAGCGCACAAACCCTGGCTTGTCCACGCCATTGTACAGACAGAAATATCTGTGAATCCTTGTCCAACATCCAATATAATTCACATGATGCCAGAGATTTGATTGCCTTTCAAACGCTTGTCCAACAACATGTGGGTATTTTTGATAGTGTTGATGCAAAGTTGTCATGTATAAAATTTCAAAGTGTTGTTGATTCCTGTGGTTATTCTAGGGAAATACAAGTTAATTTGACTTCTCTTCAACCTTTAATTCATCAAAAAGTCATCAGCGCTGGTATTGCGAGGAAAATTGATGGCAGCGGATTGAAATATTGCCATCTTCATTTTGCCTTTGCTAAAGAAAACTTACCTGACTTATGTCAAAAACAATGTGGAACTTCAGTATGTGTGACAAGGACAAAGAAAATCATAGACAAACTCATTCATTACTTTGCAACATTAAATGAAAGTTAATGGCAAGTTAGATATATTGTAACACTCAGTTATATTGTAACACTCAGAGAGCACCAAATTTTATTCTTGTTAAAATTTATATACGTATGTTCATTTATGTACTACATTTACCAAGATTTCTGAAAAGTATTTAACTGACAGGATGATATTTTAAATGTATAACATATTGTATACATTAGCCCTCTCCAATACATTTAGGAGCTTGTCTCACTATTCATCAGCGGTTATGGACAGCTACATCGTGGTGGAGATCAGGAATATACAAGTCTAAATTTAATTGAATGCAGAACAAGAGGGAGACTGTGATGGTGATCAGACTTTAACTCATTTATTGGAATCATTGATATGTGTGTGCTCTCTGATTCACATAGAAGTAAAAAGAAATGACTTTTGATGTCCATGTAACATTTGAAAAGGCTGAGAAAATTTACTTGCAAAATCATATTTACCTCAAATCAATGTTATGATATTGGCCTTGAAAAGATAAACCAGCTCAATTATTTGGATTGTGACCAAGGCTTAACACCTTTTACATACAATTTTAAGAGACGGTCTATGTCCATGTAAATATGAGACAGTTGAAAGCTTCTTCACATTTATTTTTATCCCCAAATTAGTACTGCAAAATAAACATTTGAAATTATAAATGACAAAGGAAATTCCGCTCTGTTTATTCATGACATGAGGCATGATCCATGAAGTTTAGTGTTTGATTTGAAATTTACATTTGTTACTAAACCCATGTGAAATATAAGAAAACTGGAACAACTCTTTCATTTAATTTGTACCCAAAAGGTTATCGCCATTAAATCAGTGTTGAAAAAATAGATGACAGGAGAAATTCGAACTGTTACTCAATTATTTGCATTGCCACTCTACAATTTTTACTTCTCGTGTGAAACCTAAAGGACAGCACTATGCCCATGTAAAATACAAGAAAATTGACATTACTCCTTTGCTTTGATATTTCTATCAAAAGATCCATGCATGGAATTAATATTATGGGTATTGGCCTAACAGGGGTTATAGGGGATCAAGAACGTAAGACTAAGAAATATTGAAGTTGTGATTGTAAATTTCTTCTTGTTCAGACAGCAGACAATCTGTTTCATGGAATCGGGTGTTAATTTCCATATATGATACATAAATCTAATTAATTTCTTGTAATAACACATCTATTATATATACTGTTCTGGATTTCTTGCATGATATGCACTGTAAAAATATTCACCCTTTTGGGCCCCATATCTCAAAAAGTAAACTTGCAATTATGCTCAATTTTACCAGTTCAGAATACTACATACATTAATGTACGTCATTAATACAATTTTGGGAAATTGACTTTTACTTCAAATTCCAGGTGCCAACATCCTTAAAGGTCATAGGAGATGGTTTTTAACAATACCTTTTCTCTCCATAATTATCATTTTTGTTTCATAGACTCCCATAAAAATACTTAATAACTTAATACTTAAGATTAATAACGATATAAACTCGAAGAAATTGAAGTGCAAAGGTAGTTGGAATAGAAAATCGTTACCCGATTATCGTTTCTGAATTTGTGACGTCATAAGAGACCACACTCAGATTTGCAAATCGAAACAAAAGCACATCCATACACGATTTACTCGCAACTGGAGGAGTCTTTGAATGGGGAACCATAGTTTGTTATACAGGGGATATCACTTTGACTCATAATTAATGCAAATGCCAGCCATATTGACGATTTTTCATCGGAGGATCAACAAGAAGATCGAGCAAGGTCCTATTTATTCCGAATCGGTTGAAATAATACTCACTGGTTATTGAGAAATGTATGATAATTTCAAAGTACATTCTCTGATGACAATAAGAGAAATATACTAGATAATTATTACTTGTGCTATATCTAACCCTATGCAGACACGCAGCATCGGGTTTTTTTTTTTCAAAGGGGGGTGTCAAGTTGAAGGTTGACTGACAAAAACGGTGGGCACCCCCTCATCCCCCTTTGGATTCATGTGCCAAAGTCCCACCCTGACTCGGATATATTCTATAACCAGATCGGAATTTTCCTTGCACACATCGTGAGCGCCGTATTTTGAATTTATTTTAATGGGATTTTTACAAGTATCGTGTGCAGCTATTTTAGCTTAACAGGTGAATATGATAATAAATATAATGGCTACTTAACATTCTTTTACAATACGACATTAGGGCCTACATGTATATGAAGAATAATTTTCTATCACTTTTCTTAACATTTAACGTTATTTGTTTGTTTTAAATTTTGTCCCCAATAAGGAAACCAACGTGCAAATTACATGTAGTGCTTCATCAAGAAATTCATCCCCCAACTTTTTTTTAAAACAATATTTTATTATGTATGAAACATAAATGGATTGGGCAGCAGGCTTGCAGCCTATATACACCTTCTCCAATAAGGTACAAGGTGATTACATGTATGTATAATGATGAGTATATATACAATATGATAAATATTGACAATATAAAAATCAATACATAATTCAAAGGGATGAAGATAGAATACATGTATCATGTATCACATAGCATGTCATGATAACATGGGAAATGTGTATTGTAGATGTATAGTAAACAAACAAAAACAGAAAAAAATGCCAAAAATAAGGTAGATGGTTAATAGAAAATAAGAAGAACTTTGATAACAAGTAAACATAAAGAAAAAGAGGGGGGGGGGGGGTACCGGTTCAAGGCTAAATACATAATACATATACTAGTAAGAGATATAGATAAATGCATTACAAATACATATTTTAAATGCATTGTTAAAGTCTTTTGCTTTGAAAGATGTAATTTTGAACAAATTTGAAGATCTTTGCATTATCGTTGAAATTAAAGACCGGGAGTAACCTAGAAAAATTTACACCCCTACAGCAATTAAGCCTATATGGCAAGAGGGCAGGGCTTAGCAGTGTTATCAGAATAAGCAGCAGTCTGCTGCTCGACTCTACACGTACTCTGTAGCAGACGATATTTTGAACAGGGAGACTGGCATGATTTATCAAAATAAACTAAAGTTTCCCCGCATTTTTCTACCACTCTGCTCGATCTGTGAGGCACTGAAAGGATATGTTTTTACTTTAACAAAACTTCACCCTAGGAACTACAAAATGAATTCATCATTGTTTTATCCATGTCTTTTAAAACATGTAGTTTTTTTGATAATATACACAAATATTGGTATATTTGATATACTAATACTTAAGATTTTCCTCTTGGTACCTTTCAATTATGAGAAGAATTTGGGGGAAATTGTAGCTGTGCAATGGAGGACATGTGCATTGAAGGATTATTAAGAAACACTTTGTCCATTATGATATTTGGAGACCTACTATCTGTGATTGTCTCTTTTGACATTGTAATGTCCACACGTAAGAGTCCAGATTGAGAGTAATTTTAGAGTGATGGTTGAACAATTGGACATATTTGTCATCATTAATGAGAGACAATGGGAGTTATACAACTGGCCTAGGAGATTGTTGCTTAATCAAACAAATACCATGCTTGAAATTTTTCGAGAAAAGGTACCAGCAATCCAGCAAAACTCTGAAACAGCGATCAGACTGAACAGTCCTAATGAGTTAATTTTTATAAAGTTAACCAATTTTTTTAAAGGAATGTGATTATATATAATTAAAAAATAAAATCTGGATTTCCCAATTATATATGAGTAAGTACTTTATTTCCACGTTGTACAGTGATTTGATTACATGTTTCCTTTGGTGCAATCCCTCTTATCTAGAATTAGACAAGCATGCTCGTGCAATATGTGAGTCAACATCCGGTGTAAACAATAACAAAAGATAATCACACCCACAAACTGCCAATCTCTAATTTGAAATACAAATTTAGCCCTGCTTCAAATTTTTGAGGCCAAAATTAAAACTTCATGAGAATTTATATCTAAAATAGATATGGCCAATATATGCACAGTTATGAGGGGAACAAGCAAACCCATTTCAAAATTTCAGTACAACAGCTTAATCTTTATTTTTGCAAAATAAGTGCTGCAATCTGAATGTGACCAGAAAATTCATATATTCCACCATTTTCACCGATTGGCTGCTTTTATACCCAACTGCTGGTCTTTAAGAGTTTCATTTCCACAGAGTAATAATTCTAAGGATATAGGAACATGCAGCTGCATTGCATTTATATCTTCAAATAAATTAAGTCTTAGTTCTGAGAACTGGGCACATTCAAAGAAGAAATGAAATGCATTCTCAGATAACCACACATATCACAAGTAGCATTATCTCGAAGAAAATGACAATGTAAATCAAAATTTAGGTTACTAGCATTATTTCTTAATTGACAATTAACAATATTTAGTCGACGTTTACCTAAATTAAACAATTTATTTGGTTTTCTATAACACATGTTTTTAATAGCAGTTTTAAACGACGCAAGAGTGGGGAGTTGTCTAATGTGAGTAGGTAGTTCGTTCCAAAGTTTGATTGTTGAAGGTAGGTAACTGTTCATGTATGATGATGTCCTACCTTGAGGTAAAATAAACCTTGGGTTGCCATAGTTTCTTAGATTATGTAAATTTTGTGAAGGAAAGTAAGGTAACAAAAGTTCTTGAAGATAGTGGGGAGCAATTCCATGAGCTATTTTGTAAAATAAAAGAAGTTTATGAACTTTTCTTTTGGTTGATAAAGTGTCCCACCTTAATTCATCATAAAGTGCTGATCTGGAAGAATTTACTCTCATTCCCGTAATAATTCGTGCTGCAGAAACCTGCATATTTTCTAGCAAATTGGCTTCTCTTTCAGGACAATTGTCCTACACTATTAATGTCACTAAATCACTATATTCAAGAACTGGACGTATAAAAGAAAATTATATTTTCATCAATGATTGACGATCTAGAGTATATTTCAGCATACGCAAAATGTTTAGTCTACTAGATGCTTTTTCATGTATATCTAGTATATGTGATTTCCAAGTACCATCAGATTGAAATTTCAATCCTAAATGGGTATGACTTTCTGCATTCATAACTTCTGGGCCATTACAGCCAAAATTTACTTTAGGATGAGAAATGTGTTTTCTAGTAATATCTAAATTGATTGTTTTTTGTGGATTAAAATCCACAGCCCATTTTGTAGACCACTGCTTTATTTTCTACAGATCATTAGTTAGTACGGAAGCTCATTGAGGACAGTTCAACAGAAAAATAAATTTCTTTTGCGTTTAAACGCAATAATTATTGCGTTTTAATGCAATCTTTTGCGTTTAATCGCAATGGGTTTTGCGTTTAAACGCAATAACTATAGCGTTTAATCGCAAAAGTATTGTGTTAAATCGCAAAAATATTTGCGTTTAATCGCAAAAAGTTATTGCGTTTAAACGCAATATTTGTTCTTTAATTTGAATGTTAACATTTTTAACATTAATCCAAAAGAAGAGTCGAGACTACGGAACGAAATAAGGTAAGGGCCATTGATAACATTATCTATCTTTATCTTTCTTTGTTTTAGCGTGTTCAACTCTCTCTCTCTCTCTCTCTCTCTCTCTCTCTCTCTCTCTGTCTCTCTGTTAGCTTTTAAAGACTTCAAACAGTCTTTGATATTGCCGACTGCATGGTTTTTATTCGGGAATCCGATTTGATCGTTTGAAGTAATCGGCGATCTGACGTTAACTGAACTTTTTTGTCCGTTTATTTTAGTCGTTGAAGATGAAAGATGGAGCCTGATTTAGAGGACTTTCTTGGGCAACTTGTTAATGAACAAACAATTCAAAAAATGAAAGAACAGAAAGTAAACCTCGCATATATTTTTCTCTCAGTTTCTCTCTCTCTCTCTCTCTCTCTCTCTCTCTCTCTCTCTCTCTCTCTCTCTCTCTCTCTCTCTCTCTCTCTCTCTGTTCTCTCTCTCTTTCTCTCTCGTTTAGAATGTAGTCTATATTTTTAGGCTTTTTCAATCGAGGCCATTAATCTGTTTTCTATAATTAAAAAAAATGTATTTCTAATATTTTTGAAACTCAAATTTGTTACCCTATTTTACATTTAAACAGTGTACGTACATTGTTCATGCTCGAACATTACTTATCGCGTTTTTCATGTATGTTACACCACTGCCTCGTCTCCCTGATCCGTAACACCTACCAAGGCATGACATGCAGGGTTACCCATGCTGGCCAGATGCCCGAGAGTTTTGAGGTCAAGACAGGAGTTCGACAAGGTTGTTTGATGTCACCATTCCTCTTCCTCTTGGGTTATTGACTGGATCATGAGGACTACCACATCAGGCAGGAATAATGGTATACAGTGGACACTCCTGACGCAACTCGACGATCTCGACTTTGCCGATGACCTGGCTCTCCTTTCGCACAACCAGTCAGATGCAGGACAGAACAACTCACCTTGTAACAACATCAGCAGGAACGGGACTCAAGATCAATTTGAAGAAAACAGAATTGATGAAGATCAACACCACTGTCCAATTACCAGTCACAGTTGGTGGTGAGCCCATCAAAGAAGTTGAGTCTTTCATCTACCTGGGGAGTGTGATGGACAGACAGGATGGCACAGACCGAGACATCAAGTCAAGAATCGGCAAGGCACGAGCAGCGTTTACCATGCTAAAGAACATATGGGCCTCAAAGAACATACGCATTACTACCAAACTGCGGATCCTCAACTCCAATATTAAGTCCGTCTTGCTGTATGGAGCAGAGACATGGAGAATGACCAAAACAACCCTGCAGAAGATCCAGACATATTACAACACCTGTCTCAGGCGCATCTTCAACATCCGATGGCGCCTGAAAAGATCACAAATGAAGAACTATGGAAGAGAGCAGGGCAGGAACCCATAGACATACAAATCAGACGTAGGAAGTGGGGCTGGATTGGACACACCCTAAGGAAGCCACCTTCCAGCACCACACCCCAGGCCCTGACCTGGAACCCACAGGGTAAGAGAAAGGGGACGTCCAAGAAACACCTGGAGGCGTGACTCAGAAGTAGAACTAAAAGCGCAGGACATGACCTGGCATGACGCCACAAAAGCAGCCCAGAATCGTGTTCGTTGGAGGACTATCGTAGATGGCCTATGTTCCTCATGGAACGACAGGCCTAAGTAAGTACCACTGCCTGTCATAACTAGTACTGTATCAGGAAGCGGAGATTTTTAAAAGCAAGGTGAAGATAACGAACAGTGATCAATCTCATAACTCCTACAAGCAATACAAAATAGATAGTTGGGCAAACACGGACTCCTGGACACACCAGAGGTGGGATCAGGTGCCTAGGAGGAGTAAGCATCCCCTGTTGACCGGTCACACCCGCCGTGAGCCCCATATCCTGATCAGGTAAACGGAGTTATCCGCATTCAAAATCAGTGTGCCAAGAACGGCTTAACAATCGGTATGAAACACGTCAGACAGCAACTAAGTTAAACATTCGGTAAAATTATAACTCAAATTGAATGAAAGGCTTATTTATACAAAATTGAAAGAAAAAAATGATGTGAGAGAGAGAAAGAGAGAGAGAGCGTGTGTGTGTGTGTGTGTGTGTGTGTGTGTGTGTGTGGTATTCAAGCTAATACATTTATATATTGTCGAACCAAAAGATAAAGCATGCTGTAATCAAACATTAAACGTAAATATCTATGAATTTTTGGAACAGTTGAAAATAATGAATAAGGCATTTAATGTATCAATTCTTTTTTAATCAAACGTCAATGACATTGTTTTGTAGATAACGCTGGCTGTCCTTGGAAGGATGAACGATAAGGATCTTGCAGATTTCTTACCTAGAATTGGAGATCGGGTCAGTTTGAAAATATATCTAGAAGAAACAAAGGACAGAAAAAGAAAACCAAAATCGTCTCTTCTTAGAGCACTGCGTCAAAAAATGGGTATACAAGGGAAAGAAATTCAGAGTAACAGTTCCAGTGACGAAGTGCCCTCTACCCCAAAGAAACAGAAAACGCATATGTCTAGATTTGGAAATAAGAGTGCAAACAAAAATATACGTAAGGTGGAAGTTGGCTGGATTCATGCGGGTAAGCAAATTAGAACGCCTAGAGGTGGTGGTACAAGAAAACTGAATCTACCAAAATTGTACAAGAACGAAATTCTGGAAGTTAAACCCCTTTTTTTCCCAGAAGGAAAATCGCCAATGGGACAATTCGAAGATTTTGACTTCTCAGTGGGTGACTTTTCACAAAGAGACATTGCTGATAAGTCTATAAACGACTTGTACGTAGAATCAAAGATAACTACCCTTCGATTATACCTTATGACCTAAAAGAAACAGAGAGATGGGGGCGAATCTGCAATAGATGACCCAAATTATTCAGGAGGAGAGGAACTTCCCGATCCACAGCTTACAAATGTCCATGTTAAAGTGGCATCTTAAATCGCAACAGTCAGCTCTGAAGATCCATTAAGTATCTCCTTTGACTGCATGCCGGATCATACTACTGAAGATAATTCAGCAGCTGCAACACTGGCGTCAACTCTCTCACTTGAAAATGTAACCTCTGAGGAGGTTGTCACTATTTCTGATGTACCTGCCGGTAGTATTTCACTCGATATCCAAAAACTATGTATGACCCAGAAATAGAATTTGGACCCTCTCAGGTTTTTGGCAACCAAGACGAAACATTACCTGCAAGTGCCTGTGTGAAAAATCTTGTTATCAGAAGGGGTAGTGTATTCACTGATGTCATGAAATTTTTCCTAAAGGAGGAATTTAACCTGAGAACTGACACATTGGAACTACGTATCTTAACAGAGAGAGGAGAGGATTCTGGGGGCGTTTTCCGGGATGCCATGTCTGAATTTTGGGAAACTTTTTATTTAAAACATACGGAAGGAGCAGATGTAAATATTCCCACAACAGTTCATATTATGAAACAAGAGGAATGGGAAGCAGTGGCAAAATCCTAGTTTTGTGCTTTAAGCAAGAGAAATACCTTCCAGTGCAGCTTTCAAGGATGTTTCTCGAAAAGTGTATTTTTGATACAGCACCGTCGAATGAAGAGCTTCTCGAGTCATTTTTGGGATTTTTACCGATATGGATAGGGGTCTGATTAAAGATGCTCTGGACAATTTTGATGGTGTAGATGAAAATGAACTTCTCGACTCTTTTTCGAATTTTAACCTGAGAGTGTATCCCTCCAAAGACAACTTTAGAAAGCTTGTGATTGAGTTGGCACACCATGAACTTATCCAAAAGCCGTCTTTTGTCACTCTCTGCTGGTTTCCTATATTAAGTTGTCATTTGAAGCCTCTGATAGGTAAACTTGATGACACATATGAACAAAGCAAAGTCACCAACAGGAAAATTCTGAATTTGCTCGTTTTCCCAGAAGACATGTCGAAAGCAAAGAAGGCAACTTCTGAAGCGATATGTGAAGACGTGTTCGACTGAGAAATTGGTCATGCTTTTGCGTTTCTGCACTGGATTTGACATCATCATCGGAAAGAAAATCACTGTACGAATCATTCCCCCCATGTCTGATTTTTCACTCTGTCCAGTGGCTCATACATGTGGCTGCGTGTTGGAGCTGTCCAGAAGCTACGATAACTTCCTGTTATTGGGGGAGCACTTGGAGAATGTCCTTGACACTAAAGTATAATTGAGAATGGATATTGTGTAAATTTGCTATACTATATCCGAAAAACAAATGTAAACGATTTTGATTATTTCAGTGAACTGGTCACCACCGCAATACTGATCAATTTGATTTAACAATGATTATAGTTCGAAATATCAGGATCTAACGGTACTTGCAAAGTGAGCTAGAGGCAACTAGCTTTTGAAAATTTTTGATGAGAAAAAATTGTTTTGTTTTTTAAAAATTCATGTACATGGGGATTTTTGCTTTCGGTTCATTTTGTTACGACATTCTTGCGTTATGCCACAAATAAAAGGTATTGTTTTGATTGTTTTCAGGTTCATCTGTGTAATCAATGTAGCATTCGTTACCACGAATAAATGAATTATGAAAGGACTCGAGCCACGAACACCCTGTAATGGCCTATGCTTGGGGTGAAATCTAAAGTGTCTTTTGCTGATTTTTTCTATCCTTAATTTCCATGTATACTATATACCCAAATCACATGTCACCTTAATTTGTGAAACCGGATGTTGATTACTTGAAATTAAACGTCAAACCCATACATGTATTTTATTTTTCCCCGGATTTTACCACCTCTTTTTTCACTTTGAGGCAATAATTTTTATATTGCGTATGTTTCTTTCTAAGATTTAATTCGATTGAATAAAAATTGGTAATGAAAGGTATTCTTTCCAATGAAAAAACCTCACAGCGACGTTCTAGTTGCTATCGAAAAATAACTTTTTTGAAATATCGCGAGAGGAAGAGGAATAGTCGTCTGAACAGCTGACATCAGTATATGTGATGCATTGTGATTACTGCGGATACATGTGCCAATTACAATACATCATTATGTTGATTCCTAAAAATTAGATACGCGAGTATTACAGAATTTCCATTATACAGCAAGTATTACCGATTATATAGCCGGGAGTTAACATTTTCAACCAAATCTTTTAAAGTTTTGCACCTCGAATCAGTACGCTACGCGGGGTTATCACTAGGCCGACCACTCATCGGGCCAGTGATATATGTAAGTGCAAATGAATTGGAAGTGCGGGAATAGTAGTAAAAACTTCTTGTACATTCCACTTTTATTTGAAAATGATAAGTAATCTTATTGATTTTGTCTGGGGAAAAAACAACATACAATATCCCTCACACATAATCTTGCACATTTACATAAAGTGTCTCCAATCATTCAGCTATTCTGATATATTTCCAGTTAATATATTCCCTCACATGAGTTTAATCATATATCTTCCTTGCTTACATATATTTTTTTTTGTCTAACCGAAATTCGAGTCAAAATTGTTACATATAGTGTTTTGTAATGCATTTTCTTTACTTTTAATTACAATGAGAAGTAACTATTAGCCTGGTTTCAGGCATAAATACATAATTTATTAAATTTATTAATTTATTTTTTAATGAAAAAGAGTAGTTGTTTTCTCAAATGATCATTTTACAAATTCAAATGACGGTTTTAAGGAGTTTAATTCATATTTGTAAAAATGCAAGGGAGGCTACTGTAAGTTAAAGTAAGTGGCGGATCCAATGGAACGTACATACAATTTTCAATAGAAAATGGAGGACAAGAATATATAAATGGAATTTATTAATATTTTCATAGTATAATATTACCCCTTCATTTTTTTAATCAAGACATCCAAACCTGTGATATAGATCTACCATAGTATAATGATTATTGTACCAGTATTACATGTACTGGTCAGGGTTAAATAGTGCATTTCAGTTTAGAAGAACGTGTAACATATTGTGTTTATATTTCTACCTAGCCATTTATTATTGAATGTGAAGAGAGCGATGCCTTAATTGAAGGTCTAAGTTATTTATTATTATTTTTTATTTTTTTAAATATTATTATCCCAATTTTTTACCTAACTCATTTAAAGTTCTGCACTATTACATGTACATGACTTTATTATTATTCCTAATGAAACAAAATCAAATGATTTACATCCAGTGTTTTTCACACCAAATTCAGAAGCTACGATTATGCCTTACTGATTTGGAAAAATTATCAACTTATTTTGATATTAGGATTTTTTAAATATTGAACTCCTCCATAAATAAATGTGTGGGTGCGTGCGTGTGTGTTTGTGTGTAAACTATTGGAATTTTGTAACTATAGATTTTTAAAGAATTTTTATTTTTGCTACTTATTCATGCGACATGACATGCATCTCGATCATGAAATGGAAATTATACAAAGTTATCTTGATACTGTCCAATATTCACTTTATGGGAATGCCATTAACGCAATAGTAGGTCATACGTAAAATATTTGTAACTTATTGTTTTAAAAGTACAAATAATTTTGACACGATTTGGGGGGGGGGGGGGATTTTGACAATTTTTATGGGGAAACGGCCTGAATAATGTCTTAATACTTAAGTATGTATGAATAACACTGACATAATTTACTTCAGCGTGCATTTGGAGAGGGTTAATATAGACAATGCCTCTTGTCCAATCCATTTGTGTTTTCTGCATATTAAGATTGATATTTTGATTTATTTCCGTTTCCAAATTGATTTGTTACAGATGCCTAGAAAAAAGTCCTATGAGTGTTTTAACTGCCCTAGAACTACGAAACAGATATATGTTATATATCAAAGATTCATAGGAATGTAATAAGCAGACTATCTGGAAGAACGCCTAATCACCGTGATTTTCTGTGTGACAAATGCAGACATATATGCAGGTCCTATGTACAGAAATACGGCAAGTCAAATCCAGAACTCAAGAGGAGTAATCTGTCATCTATAAACCAACCATCATTTTCTACGTCCCTTTGTCCTCCTTCTGTTCAATTGTCATTCCCATGTACAGCTAGAGGTCACTCTTCTTGCATACTTAAGATATTTATTTCAGTTCATACAAAAACTTTACGCGGTAGCCGAGAGGTTAGATCGTTCGCCCTGCATGCGGTAGGCCGGGGTTCGAATTTCGGCCGCGTCAGACCTAAGTCGTAAAAACGGGTAGTGACAGTTCCATCGCCAAACGCTTGGCATCAGGGGATGTTCCATGTCGCAGTAGGTGTGGCACGCTAAAGAACCCTCACTGCTTAATGGCCATAAATTAGCATAGGCCTAAAATTTGAAGCCCTTCACCGGTCTTGGTGACGTCTCCATATGTGTGAAAAATTCTCGAGCGAAACGTTAAGCAAGATACAGTCAATCAATCAATCAATCAAAAACTTTAATATATTATGTGTAATACCTTCTATTTAATGATAAGAAAGCATGATATCATGAATTTGTATCTGAATACCAATAGTACATAAACAAGTTTTTAAATGACTAACCCAGCTAATCTGCAATTCTGCATATATTTGCATAACAATAAGATATCATCAAATGATATAAATATATACAAGTCGCCGTTTTATACGTTTTAATTTTCACCCACTAATAACTTTTCGCTTAGAATTTATTTCTTTGTTTTATCGCACGGAGGTGCACGGGGGCACAAAGGAGGCACAGGTGACACCCACGGAGTTCCTCCGCGGACTTAAAAGTTTACTTCGCTCAGAAAAATGACTTCAGATGTGCCTACAATTTTAAAGGTCAACCGTGTTTTATTTAAAAAAATTGGTTCACGAGGGGGATGTTTAAAAAATCCATTTTTCTAATTAGTTACTATAATTACTCAAGTTTAACCAAAATTATAGAGTTGTCTCTCTTTTTATCGTCAATTAATATCAATTTAATGGAAATTGATACAAATAGATATACAACTTTAAAAAAATAAACTCGTCTCTGAAGTAGACGGTAAAACAATATTGTTTGCTGTGGTCCTTTCACCGCATGGAATTTTGATTTTTGATCACGATTTTTCAATTATGTCCAATTCAGCGGGAAAAAAATGTAAAGTGGGGGGAGGGGGCATTATAGCTCAAATCTAAACGTCGTGATAGAAAATATACAAGTTCCTAGTATTTTAACAGTTCTGATTTACAATCAGAATGAGCCCCAAAAATATATATTAACCTATACGTCCATTTTTGTTGTTGTTGGTGGTGTTTTACACTGTGATTCTCATAACGTCAACACCATGACGTTATTTAGTTTTCATGCTGAAAAACAATACAAAGTTTAAACGACTGTAAAACGATAACTAGAAAAGATATTGTTATAAAATAA
Organism: Ostrea edulis; assembly: GCF_947568905.1. Taxonomy (NCBI): domain Eukaryota; kingdom Metazoa; phylum Mollusca; class Bivalvia; order Ostreida; family Ostreidae; genus Ostrea; species Ostrea edulis. The sequence goes on from NC_079170.1 coordinate 50,306,393, forward strand.
ATTGTTCTATGACCATCAACTGTGAAAGTCTCATTTATTTTTGCGAAAGGACCAATTTTAGTACTTTGTGGCTCTAGTCCTTTAGTTTTATGAAAAATAGTTTAAATTTTCTTCTTTGTCCGTCAATCTATCTTACGTAATGTGAGAAGTTCTGTACTTTTCTCGTCGTGCTTTGTCCTCTATTTCTAATTGTATTTCATACCTATCTCATTTTCCCCAAGCATATGATTGGTCGATTGTTTTATATGATCGTGCTAAAAAAAATTATAAGGTCTTGCTACTGCATACTAAAATTGGACATACCTCAGTATGCTAAAATAGATTTTCATGACAAAATATGGGTTTTGGCATGTGCGACAATAGCGACCTCAACGCCTACACATCATGAACCAAATATTTTACAGTTATGAGTTTTAAGAGTATTAGTTATATCTTTATTATGATAAGCAATTATAGACTTTTGATATCCGTCAATACATATTCCTATAGACATGCTGAGAATATATGAGCATCGGACTTCGTCCTCGGTCGATATACTCTCATCAGGTCTATAAAACATGTAATGACCTTATCAAATAGTTGTATGATATATACTTATCGAAAACTTTTCCGCCCTGTGCAATGTAATGTCATGTTGTAATTTTTGAATTTAACGGGTGGCAATAAATAAAAATTAAAAATCAACAGCTGTCATGTAATTTTTTTATTTACTGCCACCCGTTATATCCGAAATTTACAACATGACAATAAACAAATTCCCCTAGTGGAAAATCAAAATTTATATTACGTCCTTTTCCAGAGACCTTCGTTGTTATATCAGACCCTTTTCCGTTATTTATTGGCACTAATGATGTGGAAATCGGCACGAGTCGACTTATGCCGATTTCCACGTCATTACAGCCGATGAAAGGGACGTAATATAAATTTCATTTTACAGTAGTCGTTCAATTCCAATAACCGAGTATGACGCCAAATGATCACGTCGACGTCTTGATCAGCTGGCGCAAATGACAGGAATATTTAATAGATTTCGAATGTGTGATATCATCTATTCAGCTTAAAATTTAGTGATATCACCTATTTGAATAGGGGGTATTGCTTATTCTAATAGGTAATATCACTCTTTCAGTTTGAATTGGTAAAATCTGATTCATCTATTCGAATAGGCGATATCACTTACATGTATTCAAATAAAAAAAATATAAACACCAACACGACGCCTCATAATTCAAGTACATGTATCTATAATAATATAGTACTAGTTCTATTTTTATACCCCCCGCAACAAGTTGTGGGGGGGGGGGGGGGTATACTGGAATCGGGTTGTCCGTCTGTCTATCCGTCCGTCCGTCCGTCCGTCCGTCCGTCTGTAGACGCAATGGTTTCCGGGCTCTAAAGCATTATCCTTTCCACCTACCGTCACCATATCATATATATGGACTACCCATGGGATGAAGATGTTCCCTATCGATTTTGGGGTCCAAAGGTCAAGCGCACTGGATATCGAAGTAGCAATATGGTTTCCGGGCTCTAAAGCGTTATCCTTTCCACCTACAGTCACCATATCATACACATGGACTACCCATGAGATGAAAATGTTCCCTATCGATTTTGGGGTCAAAAGGTCAAAGGTCAAGCGCACTGGACATCGAAGTAGCAATATGGTTTCCGGGCTCTATAGCGTTATCCTTTCCACCTACAGTCACCATATCATACATATGGACTACCCATGGGATGAAGATGTTCCTTATCGATTTTGGGGTCAAAAGGTCAAAGGTCACGCGAACTGGACATCGAAGTAGCAATATGGTTTCCGGGCTGTAAAGCGTTATCCTTTCCACCTACAGTCCCCATATCATACATATGGACTACCCATGAGATGAAGATGTTCCCTATCGATTTTGGGGTCAAAAGGTCAAAGGTCAAGCGCACTGGACATCGAAGTAGCAATATGGTTTCCGGGCTCTATAGCGTTATCCTTTCCACCTACAGTCACCATATCATACATATGGACTACCCATGGGATGAAGATGTTCTCTATCGATTTTAGGGTCAAAAGGTCAAAGGTCACGCGCACTGGGCATCGAAGTAGCAATATGGTTTCCGGGCTCTAAAGCGTTATCCTTTCCACCTACAGTCACCATATCATACATATGGACTACCCATGGGATGAAGATGTTCCCTATCGATTTTGGTGTCAAAAGGTCACGCGCACTGGACATCGAAGTAGCAATATGGTTCGGTTTGTCATGCCATTTGTTTTTTACACTCAGAAAAGAGGTAGTTTATACCTATTACCAACACCCTTTGGGAGATTGGGGTAAGCGGGGGTATTCTTAGTGAGCATTGCTCACAGTACCTCTTGTTTTCAAAGCATATAGATTAGTCCATTATCGTCAGCCGGTCATGTTTTGAATTCTGTTATAAACCTTATCATAATACTAAAACAAAAAAGTTATACTCCGTATTATACTAACAATTCATACATTTTGACGCAATGTCATTGGAAAAAGACGTTACGTGATAACTGTCAATAAGTTCATAGAACTATAGACTCTTTTTCTCCTTCTGTTGACTTTTTAGCTGAGTTGCAACGAAGTTGAACTCGGCTATTGGTTTGGTGATGCGGGCGGGCGGGCGTCAACAATTGGTTTCCGGATGATAACTCGAAAAGGTTACAATCTAATCAAATGAAACTTTGATATATTGTTGGGTACCAGGTAAGGAACACCCCTATTGGTTTTGGAGAAAAAAGGTCAAAGGTCAAAGTGACAGTGACCAGAAATAAATTTAAAATTCGAAAAAAATTTGGTTTCCAGAGGATACATCGAATTTTTTTTATTTGAATCAAATGAAACTTGGATATATTGTTGGATACCAGCAAAGTAAGGCCACTATTGATTTTGAGAAAAATGTCCAAGGTCACAGTGTCCGAAAATAGATTGAAAACTTCAGACAATTATGGTTTCTAGACAGTAACTCGAAAAGTTTAAAACTGAAATTAGTTCTTCACAATTATAAATATGCCACATCATTCCTGACTTTACAATGTATACCATGCAACTCGGCTCATGCACCCCTAGGCGCATATATTGATTTTTATATATTAAAATAAACAACCAGAAATATTTACGTACAGTTTCAGTAACAACCCTAATAGATGAAAGGCGGCAAATTGTATTTTCAGAGCGTGCGATATGCTGAAATTCAATATCTTAGAAACTGATATCTTCGTGCGCAAGTGACGTACATGTATAACGGAGAATTCAATAACAAGGAGGCATATTGTACTTGAAATACATACGAAATATTAAAAAAAAAAATGGCATAATTTGATTTAATTTAATCTTTGCATTAACATCATCTCTGTCAATGATTATTATTCAATTAGAATGACCAGCACAATCGAAAGGAGGAAAACTTCAGTTTATTTCCATTAAATTGAACATTAAAACTAATGGAAAAGTGACATTATATACAAGCTAGTATACTTAGAGACGTCTAGAAAATATGTATTTCGCGGTTGGCCATATGACGTAGGGTAACATATAAATCATAGGCTTCTTCCACAGTCTCGGGCGATGTAAGGGCGTTGTTTGATAAACTCATGCATGTCGGAGTCATTGGGGTGTTCTTGTGAAATAAGCACTCGTTTCTACAGATCTGAAGAACGTGTTGATCAACTTGTAGTGAATAATCTTTAGTCCCTTCTAATTCGGGTATACAATATAGAATACAAGGTTTGCCTGCGGGACGTTTCCATTTTTAGTAGGGCGAATTCGATGCGTATTCCAGACAGATACTGCTTCATCTATGTCATTCTAAAATGTGAATAAAAGAAAATGAAAATTGAATCTAGTCATTTTTAAGTTCTAAAATATCTTGAAATTACGGGGTCTCTTTTTTCTTCGGTTTAGAGAAATTAGCTTGCAATTGCAAGATAATGGTGGGGGGGGGGGGGGGGGGGATTTCGCAACAACAGAGCTTAACCAATAAAATCATTCAGAATTATCTTTCTTATATGAAATGTACCTTCCGAGAGCAAAAACGTACATTTTTGCATGATTTCAACTAGTCAAAAAATCATATTTATGACGTCACAATGATCAACGCTCGGGCTTAAATATTATTACGCACAATGAAAAACACAATCATATTCATAATTTTAAATGATATGACTTTCATAAAAGTAAATAGTAGAAATGAATTTCACTTATCTTCCCAAAATGAAAACAATCATCTGCTAACCCCGATGAGTTTTACATTTAGCTGTGACCCACAAATTCACTGTGTCTGAATTAATTCTCAACACAAATAAAGTATAGCCCCACCCCCACCCCCAAATGACACATTTATAAGTTGAATAATATTTATGTATTTAAATGTTGATAACTGAAGTAAAGTTTGACTCATTGATATGGGGGTTTAAAGTACCATACAATATAAAGGATGTCTCAAAAGAAACATTAAAGACAGACATAAACCATCACTCGTAACTGCACAAAATTCATGAACACAAACTGAACAAGATTCTTATCTATGATGTCTCCGGAAAATTCTCCGATGTCTCTCAAGTGCCCGAAGAACTCAATCTAAAACTGACAGCATTCCATCCGCAAGAGTCGCCAAAATGCTTCTATCCTTTGGTTACCTGTATTCGCGCCATAAATGAATGTACCTTTGGTTGTTAAAACACTCTACATTTCTGCAATATCCTTATTCTCTGTACCACGGTCCCCTCTTACTTTTCTTGGACATGCTGAAATTTTTTTCAACCGATGAAACGAAATGTTCAGCAACAATGCGAGGATCGCTACTCGAATGGGTTACTTCACACCATATAACTTTCCTGGAGTAGCCATCAATGCAACCATTTATACAAATCCCATAATTCTTTAATTTATCATACGAGTCGACATGCCACAAATAATTAGGTCCCTTTGCATAATACTCCCTGCGACGGAGTCTTTTCCGTTTTCTCAATTCAACCCCCTCTGGATCAAGAATAGAAAGGAGACCTGCTACTGTTTCTCTAGATAGCCTGTATCCGGCTAGCAAACATCGCTGGTGCATCCATCGATACCCGCTTTGCATGCCATTTTTAAGAATTAATTTGGAAAGGAATGCAGAAACCCTGATTAAGGAAGGCTTATTCTTTCTCCTGTATAAGTTCATAGCAGCAAGCCTTCTTTTCAGTGTACGTTCGCTAAGAAGTACCTGATGTTAAAAAGCTAGTCAACTTACTTTTTTATTATAAGTTAATCCAATTGAGAAATAGAAATGGATAAGCGTGTCTGTGTCCATTGCCATCACCAAATCAAGAGCTCGTCACTTATAAAAAATGTAAATAAACAAATAACATAGCGTTGAATTGCAAACATTAATGAGTCAAATTGCAAATTTATTGTGTTTAAACGCAATCTTCTTTGCATTTAATCGCAAAAAAATATTGCTTTTAAACACAATAATATTTGCGTTTAAACGCAAATTTATTGCATTTAAACGCAAAATTATTGCGTTTAATCGCAAAAATTATTGTGTTTAAACGCAAAACAATTATTGAGTTTAAACGCAATAGTTTTTGCGATTAAATGCAAAGAAGATTGCATTTAAACGCAAAACTGATGCGTTTAAACGCAAAACCATTGCGTTTAAACGCAATCCTCTTTGCGTTTAAACGCAATAGTTATTGCGTTTAAATGCAATCTTTTGCGTTTAAACTCAAAACCCATTGCGATTAAACGCAAAAGATTGCATTAAAACGCAATAATTATTGCGTTTAAACGCAATAATTATTGCGTTTAAACGCAAAAGAAATTTATTTTTCTGTTGAACTGGCCTCAATGAGCTTCTGTAAGTTAGTGAATTAGCTGCTTGTACAATATCATCATCAACAATTACATATAAAGAAGTATCGTCTGCAAAAAGTCTCACACCATTTGAAAGATTATCAGATATATCATTAATATATAACAGAAACAAAAATGGCCCTAAAACAGATCCTTGAGGAACTCCTGAATTTGTAGATCTAGCAGAAGAAGTAAATCCATCTAAAACAACTTTCTGAGATCTATCAGATAGATAATTATCAACCCAATTGATAGTTTGTTTTAATATGCCATAGTGTTTTAACTTATGTAAAATACCTTTATGTCATACTCTATCAAATGCCTTAGATATATCACAGAAAATAAATCTTACATCTTTACCTTTATCAAGACTTGAAATAATAGTATTATAAATTTCAATAAGTTGATTGGTTGTCGAGTCTCCAGGCTGGAATCCAGACTGATATTTGTAGATAATATTATTGTCTAAGGCATAATTGTAAATATACTTAAATATGATTTTTTTTCCAGTACTTTACAAAGTGCTGAAGTAATTGATATAGGTCTGTAATTAATTACATCTTGTGCACTACCTTTATTTATATAAATAGGGGTAATATCAGCTACTTTCCACAATTTTGGAAGTTTACCAGATGACAATGATATGTTAAATAATTTTGTAAGAGGCTTATAAATAGATGAAGCAATATTTTTTAGGATTCTAGGTGATATACGATCAGGACCGGGGGGGGGGGGGGGTGTTTACATTTAAGGTTAGTAGTTGATCAAGTACTTCTTGCTCGGATATATTAAAACTATCAAGAGGATGATGCATAGGAGGCTTGTGATTGTTTGTAAGTTTTGATAGGGAGTTAACTATCCTCCACCATTTGCCCAGTGGAATATTTTTATCAATTTCTTATTATAATTTTCACGAGAACGTCTTATTTCATCAATAACTTGATTACGTAAAGACCTGTATTTACTCCAATGTAATGGGTTTTCAGTTCTGACTGCTTTATGATGAATCCTATTTCTTTTCCGCATCAAACGTCTAATAGTATTAGTCATGAAAACTTTGTCTTTAGGTCTAATAGTGACAATTTTTGTTGGTATATGGTGATTAATACATTCACTTGTATTTTGCAGAAAATTAGAGTATACATCATCTATATCAGTAGCGCTGAAAACCTCATCCCACCTGCAATTCAATAAAGCATTATTTAGATTTGTATAATCTGCTGATTTGAAGTCTCTCATCTCCCTTTTGTAAGTATATTGTGTATAAATAGTAAATTTCACTTCTACACCTATTGCAGAATGTGTACTACAAAAAGGAGGAAGAATAAAAGTATTTAACAGTACATTTGTATTGTTAGTGAGTATTAGATCTATACAGGTTCCAACATTGCTTGAAAAGTTGGTTGGATCATGAATTACATTATGAAGGTTCATTCGTTGTAATATTAACTTGAAATTACGACTATGTTCTGAGAGTATGTTAACATTGAAGTCTCCTAATAGAAAAATAGGAAGAGCACTCTGCATCGCTTTCTCCATATTCAAGCAAACATGGTCCCAATACTGAACTAATACATTAGGAGGTCTATATATAATTCCAACAAGAATTGTTTTACAGTTAGTATGAATTTCACACCATATAATTTATATACCAGGGGAAAGCAAGTCATCACGCACAACATAAAACATTTTGTTGGACATGTATAAGGCAACACCACTACCATGTCTATTTCTATCTTTTCGTATAGGACTATAATAACCTGGGATTTCAATGTCTTCATTAATTATTGTATTATCCAAATGGGTTTCACTGATACCAATAACATCACATCCAGACAATTCAGCAGGAATAATGTCTATTTTTGGTTTCAAACTACAAACATTATTATGCACAATACTTAAACTTGCCATATGAGAATTAGAAGGTCCAGGATTGGGTTCAATACCTGCACAAATTAATAAACAATTAACAACTAGAATTTTGTAACAATTATTGTTACAAATTTTGAAGCATTGGAAGCGACATCATTCAAATTGTGCTTGTTCAAATAAACAAAGAAAAAATACTGACCCGCTACTTGTGAGAGGAGTCCTCGGTCTTAGAGAAAAAAATGGAAATGTCAATCATATTGTCATAATTTTGGAGTTTCACTAATTCTGTTCACTTGTTTATCTTGTATGCATGCTCAGCATTTATTGCTCTATACTGTTATCACAATGGGTAACGGGATATGTCTGTCAGCGTCCTACACTAGTGGTCGCCGATGTTCTCATGGGAATATAAGGGTTCATTGTTTATATTCCTGATTAAGGTTAGCCATTATCGGTGCTTTATGATTTTGGCTGGGAACCTTGAAGTTTGAGGGGCATGCCCAAGTTTGAGTCAGTTCTGTATTGGAGTTTAATACAGATGGATGTCAGTTCTGCTCCGTAAGCAGATGGACTGATGTGTATATTGAACTTCAACTATTTGAAGTTGTTCAACATAAATGTTGTGTGTAAATATGTGTATATTTGTAAATAAACTGTAAATATAACATCTGCCTTATTCTTGGACATTAGCACGTTACAATATGTATCAAAAATATACAATGAAATTGTTGATAACATGATGTAGATCGAGGATATCCTCGAGTAAACCAACTGGAAACAATGAAATGCAATGTAATGTTTAAACCGGTACTGGTGAAAAACAACAATTCCGGAAAAATAAATTTTGGAAAAAATATAAATATAATATATGTACAAGGCAAAGGATAAATATGGTAGTAATCGTAACATCTTTATAATACCATATCAAACAATGTGACAGTTTGACACAATACTAGTTTGACATCAAGTACCACTCATTACTATCTTCGTCAGCCGCAGAACTCAGTGAATCATTAGGTTTCTTTTTCTTAGCGGGATTGTCTGGACTTTCAGATTCCGAGTACCTAAAACGATTTTGTCCTTTGTGTCCAGGCATCGTGAGTGATGATCAGCTCACCGTGTGCGGGTTTCACTAAGTTTAAGCATTAAAAAACATACGACACTCACTTTTTGTCCTTAAAGTTAAGGTACACCGCACATTAAACACTCACAAAGAAACTGGAACAATCTGATTATCACATATTTACATACTGTCACACTTACTGTACAAAAATCAGGAGCTCAGTTTTCCGTGGTCATCGTTCATAACGACCTTGACCTTCACTTCCCCCAACTTTTGCATGACCTTAAAAATTGGTTAATTTCACATGATATAAATACTTGTAATTTCAATATCGCTACACCACATTTGCTTTGAACATTCTTTTCAAACATAAAAGAGGGGGGGGGGGGGTGTCTGGTAATGCAACTTTCAACATATAAAGTTAGATCTATAATCTTCAATTATTTACTTATATATTCAGAGAAAAGGATTCTGATCAGAAGAGCTTCATATGACTATTTCATAGTCAAATTTCATTTCTAAACAAATCAGATCAGGTTATACTAAATTATGAATATCTGTACTACCGTCATTATACAGTCAACGTTTTGCAGGATTTTCTCGTCTTCGCCGGTCTGTAGTCGAAAATAGTTAGAAATGCATCTGGTCGAAGATTTAATTTCATAAACCCATTAGTTTTTGCCAAAGCTAAGTAGAGTGTATACGATAACGAAACTGATCCTCATCAACCCCCGTAATCGCGGAAAATGATCATCAAACAACTTCGAGTTCTGTGTTCTCTGTGTAGATTTCACACCCAAGTCTTTCTGAACGTTGGATCATTTAGACAAAAGTATATACTAGAAATACCTGACTTGCAACATTTCAGTTGAATATAAGCACATTGAACATTTTGACGGCTGTTAGAATAGAATAGAATATGATTTATTTCCAAATTAGGGTCCTCTCGGGCATACAGCATACATGATTGTTAACATTTCAATGTGCAATATTTATTTTTAAAAAATGACGATAAAAAGAAGAGAGCCAAACAAGAGCAAAATATGCACTATTAGTATGAGCAATGTTCATACATGAGACATTTTGAACATGATAATACTTATTTGTATTATATGTAAGTACCACCGTGTATCCTAATGCAAAACAGTCAGAAATACACACAGGATATATATATATATAATTCAATAAAAAAGCAGGAAAATATACAGTTCCAAGATATATTTAAATCACTAGCGCTAGTGATTTAAATATATTTTGGAACTGTATATTTTCCTGCTTTTTTTATTGAATTATTTTGACTGTGTGATATCAACTCTTTCTATTTGGATTATATATATATATATATATATATATATATATATATATATATATATATATAAATAGATAGATAGATAGATATAAAGCACAGAAAATTTCACTATACTCGGATACCCACTTCCGCCCCTACCCGGGATTGAACTCACGACCTACGGAACCAAATCTCCTAGCAGCGTGTAACCAACGCATCGTGAGTTCAACCCCGGGTAGGGGCGGAAGTGGGTATCCGAGTATAGTGAAATTTTCTGTGCTTTATATTAAATATTTCTTCACTTAGGGCAGTTATGTTCATTTAAGAGTTCGTTGCTAATTCTGTGCTTTATATATAAAATACTTTGAATGCAATGTGTATCATTTATGATCCTCTTAAAATGTACGTTAAATAACTGTATTCCATTTCCATTCTCAATGACCGTGTAGCGTGTGACAGCGTGGCGAGAATTCCATCGTCATCGAAAGGAAGTTTTTTTTAGACTTACCTAGATGGTCGAGCGGTCTAGCGCGTTGGTTACACGCTGCTAGGATATTTGGTTCCGCAGGTCGTGAGTTCAACCCCGGGTAGGGGCGGAAGTGGGTATCCGAGTATAGTGAATTTTTCTGTGCTTTATATTAAATATTTCTTCACTTAGGGCAGTTATGTTCATTTAAGAGTTCATTGCTATTTCTGTGCTTTATATTATATATATATATATATATATATATATATTTACATTTGCAACTGTTTTCTCCTACATAACACTATTACAAGCAATACGTATTTATTTCTGGATAAATCTACTACGGGGTCAACAGAGGTCACGGCTGTGCGTATGAACATTTCTTAAAAGTAGGTAACAGGTACTACTTTTACTAAGGCAATACACATCTAGCAATCGCTCTCACTTACTACAGAAATCTTTCAATAGATGAAATCAACACCACAAAATGTATTTACGGTTTTATTTGTATTCCAAGCAGTGGACTTTCATCAATAATTGATAAAATCATAACTGTAAACAATGTCTTTAGTTACTAGCCTACTAGGCCTAATGTATGTCTAAAATTTCGTCTGCTACTTCACCTTGGTCATCGGTGATGCGGAATTGTACCTACTGCTAGACGATGACATTAGGCTTTAGCAAAAAGGTCGTTCACAGGATGTATGGCCGATAAGTCGTCAAAGTGCATTAAGACCTACACACCACACTGCTTCCGTGCCACAGCAGCCATAGTGCTTGATGTCGGTTTCCAAGTTTATGTCGGGACATCGAAGCGAGGCGTCGTTAACAACCTATTACAAAAAATTATCGAGTCAGAAGAAGCGTTCAGTGAGCTCATCTATCAATAATTACATATCCAAATCCAAACCGTCCCTTACCTTCGTGCAGTTCCACATTCTCTGCGATGTTCAGTTCTTTCCGGAGATTCATCTGAGCTGCGTCCTCTGTCGAGCTGTCCTGTCTATAAATAATTTGCCTACACCTGACGACTGCCGACCTGTTCTTCATGTTCCTCCATCTCAGTCTTCTGTTAACTCCGTAATATCCACAGAATATCTTTCAAAGTCGGTCTTCAACGTCTTCACTTTTCAAAAGTCAAAGCGCATCACAACTCTAAGTGTAACACTGTGCATCCCCGTTTAAATCATAATTCCCCCACCCCCTAAAATTAGACACATGGAAGAGTTTTCCATTATATACTCCCGAGTTAATGTATAAGTATATGTTGATATACTTGCTTTCTAGCGTCTTAATAATTAAAACAGTTCTTCATTTTATAGAACTTTGTTTTGTGTTGTCGTCATTTTGAACATCTATGACGTTTCGTTGTGGACGTCAACAATTTGAAATGTATGGAAACGTGTTGTTAACACAATTCAGCAATGTTACCGACCAAAAATGTAAATATAAGTAATAAGATATCATTTTAAAATATTTATCGGGATATAAATACGGGTTGGTACATGATCAAATTTTCCATAAAGCCCTTCGGGTAAATAAATATTTTTAAATGATACCTTATTTCTTAAATATATATATATATATACATGTACATAACAACACTGCATATAATAACAGTAAAGGTAGTATAAGTACATATGATTAACTCCACTGTAATGCTAAAGATACCACGGGACGGTGCATTGGTACGATCAACATGTCATATTTATAATGAGTGCATATGTGCAAATATGGTTTCATAGGGTTCACACATAATATACAGTAATAGTATGAGCTTGGACAATGTACGTAACATGATACATTACTTGATGTAATATATGTTAGTATAAACAAATACACATTTGCGTCAGGCTGGTCTCTTTTGACGTCATCATGCAAGGGAGATAAGTCATCTTACTATTTTGACGGTCTGCAGCGTCTGTTACCTTACGATTTTTTTTGAATGACTTATTTATATATGTTAAATAATTAAAGAAGAACAAATTTTCGTGGAATTTTTTTTTTTTTTTTTTTTTTTTTTTTTTTTAGAAAATCGTCTCCTATGACCTTTAGTAATACTGCAAGGGACAACTTCCTTCTTTATCAAGCTTATGAATGCTGGCAAGCTTATATTCATATCAATGAACATTTTCCTGTTGTAAAATTACCACGAAGCCTTCCCCTCTCTGACCTCTTGAAACACACCTAGATGTATATCCAGTCATATTATTAAGTTTTCGATCATCTCTGTGCACCACACGTACTCCAAACAGTAAACTGTATACCATCAGTCAGTAGTCTACTACAAGAAAAAATATTCTACTTTAGTTAATTTCCCCCTGATTGAATTTCGCTGATCGTGCCGATAAGTGTGTTGCAGTCTGTATAATGGTTTACTGTCTGTTATCATTGTACTTTGTCAATGTTTTCAGCAAAAGGAATAAAGAGAATAATTATTGTCGACACATAGTGCGCATCTCCTCTCATTTGCACCAGTAAGTAGTATCGCTGGTCCGTGTTCGATGTTTTCTTAGCGTGACTACCATTGTTTTCAGTTCTTATATATCTGCATTTTATGGTTTCTAAATATTTCATTCTATCAGCTGATCCTAATAACACGTATGCTACATATTTTTGACATGCTTAATGCAAGTGCCTGCACGCACATGCAAACATGTATTTAAAAAAGGCGAAAATAAATTACTACACCATTTCTACTAAATCATCCAAATATTTTGAATATTATAGTTATTTTTTGATAATTTTATTGTACTTGTGGGCATGTGCATGAGATTTTACATTTCATGTGTTTTCCATATTCAGTAGATGCGCACTGCTTGAGTTAAACTACATGTAAAAAACCAGTCAGGTGTGGCAAATGCATATGGGGTCTAAATGTACATGTACATTTTCAGTGTAGCAGGGCCCCTAATGGTCAGTCTGCACTTTAAATCTTCGCCATCAGCAGAGTAAAACAGAGGACATGAAAGAAATATGACATACTTTGTCATCTGTTTCTTACAGCTTTATCTATTTAAGATGTCAGTAGAGTTTTATTGATTTCCCCCCCATACTATCTCGTACTACATGTCTGGGCTCCAATGAATGGTCTTACCTGTACACACATTTTAACCTGTTCTTCAATATTTACGTATTCAATAGGTTTATTGAATCCTTTTATGGCAAACACTAAATACGATTAATGAATATGTGTTGCAAACTTGTTACTGCCACAAATCATCAACAAACATTTTAGAGATAAAAAGACTATTTTGACCCGGAAATAAATTCTAATGCACTGAAACATGTATGTGAATCATGAACATGCCTCTGCCTCTTATCAAGATGTTTGCAGTTTACGACAAAATATGGTAAATCAACTTTGTGAATGAAATATATTGATGATTGCATAACTGACGAAGGTGTCTTGCACTAATAGTTATAAGGTTGATATATGTGTTTCGGAGTAATAAAAAGACATGCTACACTTCATATTAAGTTTACTTTATTTATAGTCGCGATGCACTTAGTGTAAATATAAGGAAATACAAACCAGGAAGTTTATTTTCATACGCAATAACTTGGATCTAGTAAAGGCTGTAAAATCTGCAATGGCGATATACATGTATATTGAATGTAAGTTGTATTTTGATTTTGAATGTAAGAGTCTCTCTCTCTCTCTCTCTCTCTCTCTCTCTCTCTCTCTCTCTCTGTCTCTCTCTCTCACAGAAACTATATGATGGCACACGTACGCGCCCATTGTCATTAATGTAATATTAACTTGTATGGTCTTTTTTTTTGTGGACCACAGTTAAACCATAACTTTTACCCGATTTATTTCAAGCTTTCATCAGGTTTGACACCACGTGTCTTTTATTGGCTTCTCATATGAAGTTAGAGATCATTTTATTAATTAGAAACGTATGGGGAAATGCTTAGGGAAAGTCGGATTTTGTTTTATTTACAAGATGCCAATACATAAGCTAAAAATTCTCAAATGTGACGTAAAGCAATATATAAACAAATAACTAATTTAAAACATTTCGAAAATTAATCAGATTTGTAGGCGTGATACCTTAATTTCTAAATGTTTGGAAGTTTAAAGGCCATTTTAGTCAGACTTGCAGGAGTGATACTGTCTGATTTATTTGAGTTAGTACGGTAAAGTAAACTGCATTTAAAACTCTTATGCTTAAAACGTACCTAAAAATGTAGGACTCTTATCTTATAAATTGACAATATCCAACTTCATCACATTTTACCTAGATGTGTTCTAAATCAATTTCTTTTGGGTAATCTTTCAAGTGTTTTAAATATAGCTATTGTTGACCTAAAAATTTAAATCTCGTCACACACGGCATTGCATACAAGCTAGTTTCCAACAGCCCTTCAAAAGCGAGTAAATATATATATGAAAATTTCGAGATACATGTACACTGTAAGAGGAAACTGGGCGCCACCAGACAACTGAAAAATTGTATAGTGTGGCGGAAAACAGCAATCAATCAATCAATCTGTAAGAGGATTTCATGGTCACTGCGCCTCATGGCCTAAGAGATTCAAAATGATGCAACCTTTAAGAATCTACGTAAGGATATGAAGCAGACAAAGCGTCCATATAGTCATTACGAGCGATACTTTAGGCATGATTATAAAGTCTTTAGAGCATGTAGCCTAGACTGATATTCCCTATTCCTGTGGCAGGAATTCGGGATCTAGGGCAGAGGCAAATAGGTAAGAGATGATTTTATCTGATGAAATCAGCCTTTGTACTTCAGCGCATTGTGACAAAATATTATATTCATGCATATAAAGATTGTGGAATTTATGATCAATCGACTCATTTAACTGGCAATATGTACATTAAGATATATATTGAGGGTCCGACTTGATGCAAAGGTGACCATGCATTATGGATGTATCCCCAATTTACTTCCAATCCCATCTAGACAATATGAGGGAAAAGTTTGGGGGAAAGTATTTGTGTTTTGTTTAGGTTATCTTTGAAATTATTTCTTCATTTTTAAAAGATCAACTAATCATTCGTAAAGGACAAATCGCATGTTTCCAAAGTATACAAAATTATATGCATTTGATATTGACTTTAAAGGGGGCATGGACACGATTGGAGCTGAAAATTTTGGAATTTTGTTTTCCATTTTTATTGTTTACAATGCTTGACTAAAGTATTTCTAATGGTTAACCAAAATTTGAATATCAATTGTTGAGTTATAAGCGAGATACAGCACTCGCAATTCTTTAGTTGTAAACAAGGTTCGTGCCATGTTTTTGTTTACATTAGACTGTTTAAGGTAGCTCATTACACTAAAGTTTTATTTAATGGCTCGTTAAAACACCTCTTGCGAAATATAATTTCACCATCAAAATCTTAATCATTTTATATGAATTTTTTGTGATTTATATCCCGGAATGATAAAAAAAGGTGCTTGTTTGCAAATAAGATACTCTAGAGTCCAAATTTCGCTGTGATTTGATGCATAATATGAATATCTAATAAAACATGCCTTAACGACTCAGATGGACGTTCTAATTTTGTAAATAAAAAATATTTTTGAAAATGTTATTTGCTAATATTTTTAAAATCTACGGATAAAATCTTTTAAAAACATGTCAATTTAGGAAATAGATATATCAGAGAAATACATTTTAAAAAGAAATTGAAATGAAATGGTCAAAATTCAGAAATATTACGATTTTTTAAATTTGAAACAAGACCGATTGGAATTATATATATATATAAAGCACTAAAATAACCAACGACACGAACAACCAGATTGTCAAATTTTCGGGACGACTCGTCCCTTCTTCAGGACAAACGAAAAGAATTACGTAATGTGGCCAATATCAACAGAGCATAATAAAAAAAACTACATATAAATACATCTAGCACTACAACTACACTAATCTACAAACGTATTTACAACGCAGACTACATGTTTTTTGGTCTTAAGGCTTGCCAATCAATGTTAAAAGTGGAGCGAATTAGGACATGCCTTATTCGTCCAAAGAGCTGATCCAAAAAAAATTTGACCTTGTATCCATGTTGTGGATCCGACACTTTGAGGTATCGGGTGTTGTTGGAACTTTAGTGCTTATATATATATATATATATATATACACACACACATATATATATATATAAAGTAGTCATAGAGAACATTGTAATAAGAAAACTATATTCCCTTGATGTATTGATAGATTGATTGATTGATGTTTTCCGCCACACTCAACAATTTTTCAGTTATCTGGTGGCGCCCAGTTTTTATTAACACAGATACAATGTACCTGGGAAGAGACCACCGACCTTCCGAAAGTAAACTGGGAAACTTTCTCACCTACCGGCGCGATCCCTTGATGTAAAATGGTTTACAAATTAAACGACTTTATAGAGGAAACTAATATCTTGATGAACAGTGCATACAATTAGCAACACTATGATTATTTTAGTAATTTCTATCAATTTTAATTGGGATCAGTACTTTTTTTCCTCTCGTTTGAATATAGTGATTATATCTGAATTTGGTTATTTCGTTTCAATGTCTTTTTATAATATATTTCTTCGATATATCTCTTTTCTAACTGACATGTTTTTTGAGGATTTTATCCGTAGATTTAAACAAATATTAACAAATAACGTTTTCAATTTTCATAAATATTTTTTTTCTTAAAAATATTAACGTTTAAATCTGAATGTTTTAGGCATGTTTTATTAGA
This sequence comes from Ostrea edulis, assembly GCF_947568905.1. Taxonomy (NCBI): domain Eukaryota; kingdom Metazoa; phylum Mollusca; class Bivalvia; order Ostreida; family Ostreidae; genus Ostrea; species Ostrea edulis. The sequence goes on from NC_079170.1 coordinate 50,323,648, forward strand.
TATTCATATCATACACCAAATTACAGCGAAATTTGGACTCCAGAATCTCTTATTTGCAAACAAAACACCTTTTTAATCATTCCGTGAAAAATCACAAAAAATTCATATAAAATAATTGAGAGCTTGCATCACTCTTTAGATGGTGAAATCATACTTCATAAGAGGTGCTTTAACGAGCCATTAAATAAAAATCTAATGTAATGAGCTACCTTAATAGAAAATAGCGTGTATAAAGCAAAATGAGATGTGCCAAACACTAGAAATATTTAATTGTGTTAAGGAGGTATGCTAAACCAGAGAAATTTTGACGTAGATGAAAAGTGGAGGATATGTACTATATTTTGAAGTTGAAAAATTTCAAATTTACTTTATTTTGTCAAAAAATACAGTTTTAGTAGAAGATAATCTGGAAAAAAATTTAAAACCCCTGCTGGACTCGAACATACGACCTACAGTTCAGCCATCGGTATGCTTTTGTTTTTAGCTCACCTGAGCTGAAAGCTCAAGTGAGCTTTTCTGATCACCCGTACTCCGGCGTCCGTCCGTCCGTCTGTCCGTCCGTCTGTCCGTCTGTAAACTTTTCACATTTTCAACTTCTTCTCAACAACCACTGGGCCAATTTCAACCAAAGTTGGCACAAAACATCCATAGGGAAAGGGAATTCTAAATTGTTAAAATAAAGGGCCAGGCCACCTTCCAAGGGGAGATAATCAAGAAAAGGTAAAAATAGGGTAGGGTCATTAAAAAATCTTCTTCTCAAGAACCACTGGGCCAGAAAAGATGAAATTTATAGATAAGCTTTATTAGGTAGTGCAAATTCTAAATTGTTAAAATCATGGCCCCCGGGGGTCGGATGGGGCCACAATAGGGGGTCAAAGTTTTACATACAAATATATAGGGAAAATCTTTAAAAATCTTCTTCTCAAGAACCACTGAGCCAGAAAAGCTGAGATTTATATGAAAGCTTCCTTATATAATGCAAATTCTAAATTGTTAAAATCATGGCCCCCGGGGGTCGGATGGGGCCACAATAGGGGGTCAAATTTTTACATACAAATATATAGGGAAAATCTTTAAAAATCTTCTTCTCAAGAACCACTGAGCCAGAAAAGCTGAGATTTATATGAAAGCTTCCTTATATAATGCAGATTCTAAATTGTTAAAATCATGGCCCCCGGGGGTCGGATGGGGCCACAATAGGGGACCAAAGTTTTACATACAAATATATAGGGAAAATCTTTAAAAATCTTCTTCTCAAGAACCACTGAGCCAGAATAGCTGAGATTTATATGAAAGCTTCCTCATATAATGCAGATTCTAAATTGTTAAAATCATGGCCCCCAGGGGTCGGATGGGGCCACAATAAGGGGTCAAAGTTGTTTTTGTTTTTTTTTCTGTTTTTTTTTCGTTTTGTTTGTTTGTTTTTTTTTTTGATATAGTGCAGATTCAAGTTCGTTAAAATCATGGACCCCGGGGATTGAATGGGGCCTCAAGGGGGGCATCAAAGTTTTACATACAAATTTATAGGAATAATCTTTTAAAATCTTCTTCTCAAGAACCACTGAACCAGAAAAGCTGAGATTTATATGAAAGCTTCCTGATATAGTGCAGATTATAAATTGCTAAGATCATGGCCCCCGGGGGTCGGATGGGGCCACAATAGGGGGTCAAAGTTTTACATACAAATATATAGAAAAAATCTTTAAAAATCTTCTTCCCAGAACCACTAAGCCAGAAAAGCTGAGATTTATATGAAAGCTTTCTGATATATAGTACAGATTCTAAATTGTTAAAATCCTGGCCCCTGGGGGATCAAAGTTTTACATACAAATATATATGAAAAATCTTTAAAAATCTTCTTCTCAAGAACCACTAAGCCAGAAAAGCTAATATTTACATGAAAGCTTTCTGACATAGTGCAGATTCAAGTTTGTTCAAATCATGGCCCCTGGGGTAGGATGGGGCTACAAGGGGGGATCAAAGTTTTTCATACAAATATATAGGGACATTCTTTTAGAATCTTCTTCTCAAGAACCACTGAGTCTGAAAAGCTGATATTCACATGAACAGCTTCCTAACATAGAGCAGAGCTAAGTTTGTTCAAATCATGGCCCCCTGTTGTAGGATGGGGCCACAATAGGGGATCAAAGTTTTACATACAAATATATAGGAATTTTTTAAAAAAAATCTTCTTCTCAAGAACCACTGAGCCAGAAAAGCTGATATTTACATGAAAGCTTTCTGATATAGTGCAGATTCAAGTTTGTTCAAATCATGGCCCCTGGGGGTAGGATGGGGCCACAAGGGGGGATCAAAGTTTTACATACAAATATATAGGAAAAATCTTCAAATATCTTCTTCTCGTGAACCATTGGGCCAAAGAAGTTCACATTTACAAGAAAAATTTCTGACATAGTGTAGATTCAAGTTTGCGAAAACTATGGCCTCCAGGGGTAGATTGGGGCCATGATAAGGACTACGGTTTTACATGCAAATATATATAGAAAGTCTTCTGATATGGACCAAGGTGACTCAGGTGAGCGATGTGGCCCATGGGCCTCTTGTTGTTTTTATCTTTTATTGATCAACATACAATTTACACCACAACCGTCATCACAATGAATATCACAGTTTCAGATCTGGTTTAACATTTTACAATAAAATCATGTTAAAAGATAAACAGTAATATCCCATCTGTTTCTTTCAATAGCGGATTGTTCCTCAACAACTTTTTTAAAAACATCTTTCTGTTGTTTTTCTTAATACACAAATAATGATAATTGTAATAAATATAATGTCTAAGCAAATATTTGCAAAAACTTGTCAAATGTATTCTTTTGTTAGTTTGCAACAATAGTTGATTCTACATAATGACAGAAAAAATTAACAAAAAATGTGTTAACATTTTTCATAACATTTGGAAAAGCAGTCATAAATATTTCATCAAAATCTAAAACATTGTATACACTATTTTCACAATCTTTCAACAATGTTTCCAAATGATATATAATAAAATTGCTTTTGAAATCTTGTATTTCTGTACAATATACAAACATATGTATTAAATCTTCACGTTCTACCGAACAAAGTGGACATTTGTTTGAATCTGTTTTACCAATTTTAAAAATTTTTTCATACGTAAAAATTGCATTGTGAAAATTTTTAAAATCAAGCTCCACAACATCAGGAGGTTTTCCACTTTCTTTAAGTACAATCCATCTATTATCAAGCATCTTTTGTTTTAAATTTCTCTGACCAATATTGGTTTGACTTTGGAGGATTAAACACTTTTTGAATCAACAATTTGTAAAATATTTTTATAGTGCATGAAGAAAAATCATACTTTGTATTTTTGACACAAAGTGAAAAAATTGGTAAACATGCTTCTTTTTTATAAACATTGTTCTGAATAACATTTTCCCATTCTTTTGGAATAATCGATAATAATGTTGAGTAATAATTTTTGATGCGTGTTGCACTAATTTCAGTATCACATTCATGTATCATTTCTACAATAAAAGATGCAGGTAAAAATCCAGGTATCACTTCATATGAAATGTCTCTGATATGTGTGATCCCCGCTTTTATGAAATGTTTCCACAATAGTGTCTTGTTTTGATTGACAATTTTGGGATTAAAAAACAAACAGTAATTAAACACATCATTTGTACTTTCATTGTACTCAATATTATCCTTCACAGCATACCAAGCACTACACATTTCTGTATAGAACAAAGGTAAACATTGTAAATCTTTTTTGTTCAACTGTAGTAAAAACATTTCCACTCCTCCTTTCAAATCACATATTCTTGATAAAAAATAGCTAAAAAAATAGTTCCATGCAAGATGTTTTCTTGTGCAAAGACACTTAGCTCAAAATTTTAATCGAAAAGAAAGCAATTTCAAATAAATATCATCCATTTTTAAACCTCCATTTTCTTTTTCTCCGACAATTGTCTTATATGACACTAAATGTGTACCATAACTCCAAAGAAAATTAATACATTCTTTCTGAATCGAATCTCTAGCCCATAATGGAATAGAAATTACAGACAAAGAATACCATAATTTAGACATAAGTAATGTATTAATAACATTAACTCTTCCGTATATTGTCAACAATCTTTGTCTCCACATATTAAGAACTTGCTTGATATTTTGAACTTTGCTTCTCCAGTTCAGATTTTCACATTCCAATTTGTTTTTACCAAAATAAACTCCAAGAACTTTCATGACATTTGTTTCTGTTATATTGAGAAGTTTTTTTTTATCATCTAGTAACAATTTTCCTGTCCCTATACACATAACTTCAGATTTTTGTACATTGATTCTGGCACCAGACACTTTTCCATATAATTCAAAAACATTCATTATTTCAAAAATAGACTTTTTATCACATACTGAGATCGTTGTATCATCTGCATGTTGAAAAACTAATGCTGTTTTATCACACATAGGAATATCTATTCCTCTAATAAATTTGTTACATTTAATTGCACAATTCAAAGGTTCTGAACATAACACATATAACAAAGCAGATATTAGACAACCTTGTCTAACAGTTTCGAACTGGAAAATATTTTGTCAAATGACCATTGTTTTTAACACTGCTATAGATATCTGTATAAAATATTTAACCCATTTTCTAAAATAATCTCCAAAACCATATACTTGTAACACATCTAATAAATATTCATGACTAACTCTATCAAATGCCTTTTCTTGGTCAATTTTTACGATATAGCCTTCCATTTAATCCATTTCTATGATATATCTTATGCTTACTAAAGTATCTGCAATATCTCTTCCAACAATACAACATGTTTGATCATTAGAAATAACATTTGGTAACACCTGTTTGAGTCTATTTGACATTATTCTTGCGATTATTTTGTAGTCAACATTTAAAAGACTAATTGGTATCCAGTTTTTTAACAACCTCTTATCACCTTTCTTCTTGTATAATAACGTTATGTTACTCATCCTCATAGAATGTGACAATGTTTCTTGCTTTTCTATTTCTAAAAATAATTTGTACAATATAGTTTTCAAATGAGGTAAAAACTTCCTATAAAATTCAACAGTCCATTTCTTTCACAGCTTGTTCTATTTCATTAACATCAATGTACTTATCACACAATTCTGCATCATTCACATCAAGCTTTGTATTAACTAATGATAACAACTGGTTTTTACTATCACAATCAATAGTTACACATGAATACAATTTGGAATAAAAATCATATTGCAGATTTAAAATGGAATCTGCATTTTCCGTAACTTTTCCACTCTCATCCACTAATTCTTTAATAGTATTTCATTCTTGTCTACTCTTTTCTAAATTCAAGAAAAATTTCGTACACTTATCCGATTCATTGGCCCACTGTGCTTTAGATCTTAGTATAGCACCTCTACATTTTTCATTTTCAAATTCACTAAGATCTGTTTTCAACTTTTCATAATTTTTAATATTAATACTGTCACCATCAGCAATTCTTTCTGACAATCTTTGTAAACTATTTTGAATTCTGTAATACTCCGTTTCTTTCTCTTGCTCTATTCTGACCATGACTTTGTGACAATTTTTTGATTTTGTACTTTAGATTATCCCACCATACCAAAATTGATTGCTCAAATAATATGCACTGTTTTTCGTTTTCAATTACTTCTTGAACTTTGTTTACATAATATTCGTCATTCAAAAGTAAATTGTTATGTATCCAAACACCTGGACCTCTTTCAGACACATCTGTATTGAAATTCATAACAATCATCGAGTCATCCACGTAAGAAATATTTCTAACATAAACACATAGAATTTTTGTGATCAAGATAAAATCAATTCTACTTTGTACAAGCAAATTTTCTCTAATAACTTTTCTTGAAAAAATCTTTTTCCTTTCATTTCTTTTTCTCCAAACATCAAACACATTGTGTTCATTCATCATATCTGTCAACGCTTTGTAACTCTGGTCATACGTGTGTGCAGTTTTCCCACACCTATCTATGTCTGCAAGAGTATTATTAAAATCTCCCATAATAATTAAACTTGTAGAACGTGGCATTATTTTCATAATATTATTAAAAAAACAGTACCCTTTCTTTTACATCATTTGGCGCATATACATTTATTATGTCATAATTGTTATCATTTTCTTTGTATTTGATATGTAAATACCTTCCATCAAACCATTTTACCTTTTCTATGTTTGTTTTGATATTATTCTTAACTAAAAATGCTACACCTTTGGAGGACATATTTGTACTATCATAATATATAATACCATTCCATAAGTGTTTATAATTGTTAATAAAATTGTCTTTCCAATGGGTTTCCTGTAAAGCTACAATGTCATATTTTCTATCATCAAATAAGCTAAATACCATTTTCATTTTATCAACGTCACACAATCCGTTACAATTCCACGAGGTTATAAAAACCATTGTAAAAATGAAAAAGTTAATGATGCTTTCCATTTTATTTGTTCTTCTTTGCTTTGCTCTTATTTTTCACTTTACTTTTCCTCTTCTTGGCGTTTTTCACTGTCACTTCTGTATCAAGGTCCGATTCTACGGTTGAAGACTCTTCACAATCGCACATTTCGGTATCGGTAATATCCGGTGGTTCGTTTTCAGTTGTTGTTTCTTCCTTTTCTTTGTTATCACTATTTTCATTCTGATCACTGGTCCCTGTTTCATCTGTGTCTTTTTTCTCTACACATTGTTCATCTTCTTTGGCCTGTTTTATCGGCTCGCCGATTTCCTGGTCCCCTTCTGGTGCCTCCGCGTCTCCGTCGCTGTGTACATCATTGTCGTCCTCGTTATTCACCTCACATGCATCTATTTCACCTTCACTCATTTCGTTGTCTCCGTGGTCACTCACCCGGCACGAACATCTGTGTTCCCATTCCTCACACTGTTTACATCTGGTAGATTTACATGCTTTTGCATAGTGTCCCTGTTTCTTGCATTTAAAACAGGTGAATTCTGGACATGCCCTGAAAAGATGTTCACTCGAATAGCACAACGAACACACTTTTAATTGACCATTATGGATACACCTGTAGTACTCTTTTTGGAATTTTATTGTGTAGGGAAACGAGGTCATGTTGTCTGGTAGTCTCACTTTTGCATAACGCGTGCCGTCCGCTATTGTCGTACCTGGATAGTATCTTCTGTTGATCGGTGATAAAAGTTCAACTCCCATAGATATTAATGTCATCTCAATTTCATTGTCATCGATATAAGCAGGCAGGTGCATGAAACTAACCACAATCGAGCTAGGTACTACTTCATGACATTCGAAAGTGTTTTTGCCTATTTTTATCCCTTCTAAGAGGTACTGTAGGGGGGCTTTCCCATCTAATGTTATTTCGTACAAATTCCCTGATTTTGGTACACAAGCCAGTAGACTACCAACGCCACAGTTGCCATGGATGAATTCGATAATTTTCTCAGGTTTAACTGAAGAATTATCTTTAACATTCACAAATAGAGTATTTTCTCGACAATATTTTCTGTCAGCAAACAAATTCTTGGATCCGCTAAAATGGCGACCGCCTGACGTGGCAGCCATCCACACTCGTATTCGTATCACTATTCACACTGTCTTATTTCAGCACAATATACACAAAACAAGCAAAATAAACAAAAGTATATACATTGAGTCTTCCTATGGAAGACACAGTCAAGTGGTTCACTATACACAGTAAACACAATCAGTTGTATTCGAACAGTCAAAATACACCCCTTGTCATTAGCAAACCGGAAGTCTCGAACATGCGACCTACAGTTCAGCCATCGGTATGCTAACCTACTGAGCTACTCGGCTTGATATTCAAATTGAAAAGAAAAAGTCAAATATTGCTGATATTGATTTTTTCCTCCATGTTTTTAAAGGAAGTCAGCCATTATGACGATGTAGAGTACCTCCTTAAAGAGACACTACAGCTCATTTTGCGGAAAAATCATGAAATGACAATTTTCCTAGCGCGTTCTCAATTTTTGTTGCATTGTTGAAAGTATGAACTTTGCGAAAATAACACTTATCTAAAGTTAAAAATTATCGTTTTAACGTAAAAATTAATACTTTTTGATGGCCTATACAAAAAATATCGAGTCTCCTCCTTTCAGTCTTCAGACGCATGCGCATAGACAGTAAACAG
>NC_079170.1:50671812-50711812 GCF_947568905.1 Ostrea edulis
ATTAATGGTTTAGATGTGTCTTGGTACTCCTTACAAATTGCTGTGGTTAGAATTACTGCTCAGCACGTGCATGCGCGTGTGCTGAATTCTGATTGGACGATTTTAAAATCGCTATAACTTCCTTATATTTGGTGGAAACGTTATGAAATTCACACTGTGGGTATATGATACACATGCCTGTTGAACGACATCAACAAAAATTCGGAATCATACACACGTGCGCGTGTATGCGCGTGCAACGCTTTCTTTCATTTTTTGGTACTGAAATGACCATACTGAACGTACTACATGTAATTAAAGGCTAAAATAAAATGATTTTTTGCTATAGATTCACAAGGACATCGCTTTTTAATTGGGGGAGGTTTGGGGAACATATGTAACGGTCCCCGTTACAATTAGAACTAGTTATTATTATGTTCCCCAAACAAAGTTTGGGAACATATTGTTTTTACTCTGTTTCTTATTCTTATTATTATTATTATTATTATTATTATTCTTTTTCTCCGGTACTTTTTTGTCCGGTAGTGTTCTCAGAAACTACAAAAGGGATCGATATGAAACTTTCCAGGATGATAGTATAGCGTTTGTAGATGTGCATAGCGATATTCATTTTGTCTGCACGTGCATGCACGCGCGCGCACGTGCACTGCAATTTTGGTACAAAAAATGGAAAATCAGAATATTAAAGGGATCGATATGAAACCTAAATAGGATGGTAGTATATCATTTGTAGATATGAAAAATGATAGTTATTTTGTCTTCACGCGCACGCATGCGCGTGCACGTACATTACAAAATTTGTACACTAACTTTGGAATCAGTCTAACTTTTTTGTTGTTCATTGAAATGGCTTGATATTCATATCATAGTTAGATATTGAGACCCTTAACTGATTTTCATAGTCAAAATTACAAATTTGCACGTGCATGCACGTGCGCTTCATTTTGATTGGATAATACTAAAACGTTTGTAACTATCTTATTTATGAAGCGAATGAGATGATATTCACAGCATACGTATACAATATGTGTATGTATATATTAGTGTAACAAAAAATGCCAACGCACACGCGCATGCGCGTGCAACGTTTTTCAAATATTCAATTTTTAAAGGACAATAACGTTTTTGTTTTTCATCAAATTATATTGATATTAGGGGTTTAGATGTGTCTTGGTACTCCTTACAAATTGCTGTGGTTAGAATTGCTGCTCAGCACGTGCATGCACGTGTGCTGAATTCTGATTGGACGATTTTAAAATCGCTATAACTTTCTTATATGTGGTAGAAATGTTATGAAATTCATACTGTGGGTATATGATACAAATGCCTCTTGAACGACATCAACAAAAATTCGGAATCATACACGCGTGCACGTGTATGCACGTGCAACGCTTTCTTTCATTTCTTGGTACTGAAATGACCATATTGAACGTACTACATGTAATTAAAGGCTAAAATAAAATGATTTTTTCCTATAGATTCACAAGGACATCACTTTTGAATTGGGCGAGGTTTGGGGAACATCTGTAACGGTCCCCGTTACAATTAGAACTAGTTATTATTATTTTTTCCCTTTTGTCTCCGAGACCGCTGGATGGATTTTCCTGAAACTTTCACAGGTTATAGACAACGATGGTACCTCGAGGCATTTTTTTCATTTTTTCAAAATTCACTTCCGTTCGTCAGATACGTCCGATTTTCCGGTTTTTGAAAGAAACTTTGTCCGGGGGTAAACTTGAAAACCACTAAAGATAATCGAATGAAACTTTCAGGGATGATAGATCTATTTTCTCTATGGTGCATGCACGTATTATTTTTTGTCGCCGTCACTTCCGGTCGTCACCGGAAGTGATTAAATAAATCATCAATTTCAAACTTTTTTCTTTCAAATTGAAACCTACTTTGGTTTATTATATCTCGTTCTAATTCTCAAAAAATGTTGACCCCACCGGAAGTTGAATCTTCAACTTCCGGTTATATCAAAGAAAGCCCACTCATTCTCTCATTTTTCAGTGCCATAAATCTCGGTCATGAAACTAGTTAATGAGTTGAGTTTTACATATATTATAGTCACTATAAATGTCTAGAGTAACGTTAAATATTTTTGTAGAATTTACTTCCGGTCGGCAAATACGGCTTATTAGCTGTTTTCGTTGTCTAGCGTTTTTCTCAGAAACAGTAAAAGATAGAGTCACCAAATTTTCAGAGTGAATAGATCTCACTTTGTAGGCGTGCAGGAGGGGGTTAAGAATGTCGGCCGTCACTTCCGGTCGTCACCGGAAGTGATTAATGAATCATAAATTTCAAACTTTTTTCTTTCAAATTGAAACCTATATCGGTTTTCTAGGTCTCGTTCTAATTCTTAAAAAATGTTGACCCCACCGGAAGTTGAATTTCCAACTTCCGGTTATATCAAAGAAAGACTATTCATTCTCTCATTTTTCAGTGCCATAAATCTCGGTCATGAAACAAGTTAATGATTTGAATTTTATATACCTTATAGATACTATAAATGTCTAGAGTATATTTAAATATTTTTGTAAAATTCACTTCCGGTCGTGAGATATGGGGTGGACATATTCAAACCTTGTCTTTTCACTTTCTTAATAATGAATATAGATAGATGCTTGAAACTTCTAGAGTTGATCAACTAACATTAGTCCAATGTACACATACATTCAATTTTTTCATCCGTCACTTCCGGTCTCTACTGGAAGTATTTGAAAAAATGTCGATTTTCCGATTTCTTCGAGTCTGGATATATTTTCTTGATATTTTCAGGAATAATGTCTGATGAAATGACCTTGCTATAATTATTTTTGTTTTTACAAAATTCACTTCCGGTCGGAAAATAGGGCCGATTTTCTGTTTCTCAAAAGGAATTTTGTCCAGCATTTTACTTCGAAAAGGTAAAATATAGGTTCATCAAATATTCAGGGATGATCAATCTCCGTTTGTAAGAGTGCAGTAGGGGGTTGAACATGTCGGCCCTCACTTCCTGTCGTCACCGGAAGTGATTGAAAGAATCGCAAATTTCAAACTTTTCCCTTTAAATTGAAACCTATACTAGTTTATTAACTCTCTTTCAAAGTGTCAAAAGAATATTGACTCTGTCGGTAGTCAAAACGACTACTTCCGGTTTCTTGATAAAATACCTTTTTACTTTTCGTCTCTTTGTCCCCATAAATCTCGCTTATATTTGAAGTCTTTCATATGATTTTCACATGTCTTAATAAAAGTATCAACTTCTAAAGTTTTGATAATTTTGTTTTTCAAAATTGACTTCCGGTCGGTAGTAACCTACTACTTTTTCTTTCTTTAGTATACTTCTTTTTGTTGAGAACTCTTTCAGATAGAGACGTGAAATTCTCAGGGAATATCAACAGTAAAGAGTCGCTCTCATTTATAGGAAAACTCATCTGAATAGTACTTCCGGTCGTCACCGGAAGTTACGAGAAAGGAGTAAAAATTTCGATAATACATTTCTCATTCATTGTTAAGGCACATTTTCTGATACATTTAAATGGTTTTTGTAGGAATAGAAAGCTCTTAACCGGAAGTGGTCTAACGGAAGACCTACTCATTACTAGTAATGAGTGTCTAGTTATTATGTTCCCCAAACAAAGTTTGGGAACATATTGTTTTTACTCTGTTTCTTATTATTATTATTATGTTCCCCAAACAAAGTTTGGGAACATATTGTTTTTACTCTGTTTCTTATTATGTTCCCCAAACAAAGTTTGGGAACATATTGTTTTTACTCTGTTTCTTATTAGGGTCTTCCGTCTTCAGCGGAAGACCCTTCTATTATTCTATTGTTGATTTTTCACTTTTCTTATTATTAGGGTCTTCCGTCTTCAGCGGAAGACCCTTCTATTATTCTATTGTTGATTTTTCACTTTTCTTATTATTATTATTATTATTCTTTTTTTTTCTCCTTACCGATTTTTGTGCAGAAGATTTCTCGGAGATGGCTGGATCGATTTGCTTCAAATTTTCAGGATTGATGCGTTGCCATTTGAAGTTTGTACCGCCGTTTCAATTTTTGAAAAATCACTTCCGGTTGGAAGTTATCCCCCTTTTATCGATTTTCAGATGACCATTTTGTCCAGACAAAAACTCAAAAACGATAAAAGCTAGAGTGCTGAAATTTTCAGTGATGTTAGACGACATGTTGTAGTTGTGCACCTGGGTTTTTAAAATTTCCGGAAGTGCCTAGTATGGAAGCTCGGTAGGGGTCGAAAATGGGGTTTAAAAAAGTGTTTCATTTTTCTCCACGTTTTAAATCATAACTATTTACTTGTAAATATTTTGCTTAGACATATATAACAAAAGTTGTACAGTTTATTGAGATCTTTCGTGCCGTATCAAGAAATGGGCCCATGGGCCTCATGGCTCGCCTGAACCATTGAATTTCTGTTACAATGATTAACTTTTTCCTCACGAAACTTTGATAAAACATGTAGAATAAAAGTTGTTCAGTTTTGCAAGATCTATCTAATGATATCAAAAAATAGGCCTCCGGGCGTCATGGCTCGCCTGAACAGTCGAATTTGTATCACAATTAATAACATTAATAACTTTTTTCTCGAGAAACTTTTGATAAGACATGTAGAACAAAAGTTGTTCAGATTCGCAAGCGTTACTAACGATGTTAAGAATAAGGCCTGCGGGTCTCATGGCTCACCTGAACAGTTGGGTTATTGTTGTAATCTATAACATTTTAGTCAAGAAACTTTTAATGACACATCTAGAGCAAAAGTTGTTCAGTTTTGCAAGATGTTTCAAACAACATCATGATAAAGGCGAACGGGCCTCATAGCTCGCCTGAAGAGTTTGATTAGTGTCACAATCAATAGCTTTTTTCTGGAGAAACTTTTGATAAAACATGTAGACCAAAAGTTGTTCAGGTTTGCAAGATCTTTCAAACGATATCAAGAAAAAGGCCCACGGGCCTTATGACTCGCCTTAACAGTCTGATAAATGTCGCAATCAATAACTTTTGTCTTAAGAAAATTACCATAGGACATGTAGAACAAAATTTGTTCAGTTTTGCGAGATATATCTAGAATGATGTAAAAAAAAAAAAATAGGCCTCCGGGCGGCATGACTCGCCTGATCAGTCGAATCTGTTCGCAGTAAATAACATTATTAACTTTTTTCTCGAAAAAAAGGCTGACCCCTTTAATTAGTTGCCGAGAGGTAGAGAGAGTCTTTAATTTATAACATTTAAATGATCAATATTTGTAAAACATTACCAAAGCTAAATTGTACGTCTAGACAATATATTTGTATCATTATTTATGAACGAAAATGTCAGTCAAATTCTTATCTTATCACATCTAAATTTGGACGGAAGACCCACTCGTTGCTCGCAACGAGATCGAATCTAGTTATTATTATGTTCCCCAAACAAAGTTTGGGAACATATTGTTTTTACTCTGTTTCTTATTATTATTATTATTATTATTATTATTATTATTCTTTTTCTCCGGTACTTTTTTGTCCGGTAGTGTTCTCAGAAACTACAAAAGGGATCGATATGAAACTTTCCAGGATGATAGTATAGCGTTTGTAGATGTGCATAGTGATAGTCATTTTGTCTTCACGTGCATGCACGCGCGCGCACGTGCATTGCAATTTTGGTACAAAAAATGGAAAATCAGAATATTGAAGGAAGCGATATAAAACCTAAATAGGATGATAGTATATCATTTGTACATATGAAAAATAATAGTTATTTTGTCAGCACGCGCACGCATGCGCGTGCACGCGCATTACAAAATTTGTACACTAACTTTGGAATCAGTCTAACTTTTTTGTTGTTCATTGAAATGGCTTGAAATTCATATCATAGGTAGATATTGAGACCCTTAACTGATTTGCATGGTCAAAATTACTAATTTGCACGCGCATGCACGTGCGCTTCATTTTGATTGGATAATACTAAAACGTTTGTAACTATCTTATTTATGAAGCGAATGAGATGATATTCACAGCTTACGTAGACAATATGTGTATCGATATATTGGTGTAACAAAAAATGCCAACGCACACGCGCATGCGCGTGCAACGGTTTTTAAATGTTCAATTTTAAAGGACGATAACGTTTTTTGTTTTTCATCAAATTCTATTGATATTAATGTTTTAGATGTGTCTTGGTACTCCTTACAAATTGCTGTGGTTAGAATTACTGCTCAGCACGTGCATGCACGTGTGCTGAATTCTGATTGGACGATTTTAAAATCGCTATAACTTCCTTATATTTGGTGGAAACGTTATGAAATTCACACTGTGGGTATATGATACACATGCCTGTTGAACGACATCAACAAAAATTCAGAATCATACACGTGTGCGCGTGTATGCGCGTGCAACCCTTTCTTTCATTTTTTGGTACTGAAATGACCATATTGAACGTACTACATGTAATTAAAGGCTAAAAGAAAATGATTTTTTGCTATAGATTCACAAGATGATCACTTTTTAATTGGGGGAGGTTTGGGGAACATATGTAACGGTCCCCGTTACAATTAGAACTAGTTTGAATTTTGTTTATGTTTACATGCTTAACTGAGCGATGACATTTGAAAACAGCTAGTTATCAGAATTTCATTCTGTCTAAATTGTTTCTAAGAATACAACACTCCTATCGGGTTTGTCATTTATCGCGAAGATTATTTATCGTATGTGAATTTTGTGTTCATCAGTTCTGCGGGGAACATCGTTTATCGTGTTTTGGGGTTTATCGTGAAGATCGTTTATCGTGTTTTAAGTTTATCAGGTTAATCGTGAAAATCATTTACCCTATCGTATCGTGCGTGTATCTTGTCCTATCGTGCGTGTATCTTGTCCTATCGTGCGTGTGTCTTGTCCTATCGGGTGTGTATCTTGTCCTATGGTGTGTTGTATCTTGTCCCATCGTGTGTGTATCTTGTCCTATCGTGCGTGTATCTTGTCCTATCGTGTGTGTATCTTGTCCTATCGTGCGTGTATCGTGTGCTGTAGTTTGTCATGTCAAGAAAAACGTTGCGGGTACTCAGCAAGTAAACAACAGACAACTACGTCACGACTCTAGGAGCACTTCCTTAATCTTCATTATAGAAATATCCATCTTAACTGTAATATTTATGTTATTAGTTTGAAGTATTATTTATTATAAGCACATGTGCATTGTAAATTACGACAGGCATCCATAACATTTCCAACTATACTTTCACAGCTTGCTGTTATATTTTCTCATACTAGAATTTGATATACTGCAGGTTATATAAAACTTGGTTCGTCGTGTCTCTACCGCCAACAATGCACAGGAACGCCTAATGCAAGTGTATGCCTAGGAAATTCGTATCATGGCAATTGCAGCTGCAACATTGGTTTTCTTGAATTAAACCGTTCTTGTATAGGTGAGTGTATCTTCCCAAGACATTTTAATATATTTACTTCTATCACATTTACATCTGTTATACCTTTTCACTCCTATTATATCTGTTTACATTTATAACACCTGTTTACATGTATTACATCTGTTTATGTGTATTACATCTGTTTACATCTATTACATATGCTTACATCTGTTTACACCTGTTTACGTGTATTACATCTGTTTACAAATATTACATATGTTTACATCTATTACATATGTTTACATATATTACATCTGTTTACATATATTACATATGTTTACATATATTACATATGTTTACATATATTACATCTGTTTACGTGAATTACATCTGTTTACATATATTACATCTGTTTACATATATTACACCTGTTTCGTGGTCTATTACATCTGTTTACGTGAATTAAATCTGTTTACATATATTACATATGTTTACATATATTACATCTGCTTACCTGTATTACATCTCTTTACGTGTATTGCATCTATTTATGTGTACTACATATGTTTACATCTATTACATCTGTTTACATATATTACACCTGTTTACATATATTACACCTGTCTACATTTATAACATCTGTTTACATCTATTACATATGTTTGCGTGTTCTATTACATCTGTTTACATATATTACACCTGTTTACATTTATAACATCTGTTTACATTTATACCCCCTGCAACAAGTTGTGGGGGGTATACTGGAATCGGGTTGTCCGTCTGTCTGTCCGTCCGTCCGTCCGTCTGTAGATGCAATGCTTTACGGGCTCTAAAGCATTATCCTTTCCACCTACCGTCACCATATCATATATATGGACTACCCATGGGATGAAGATGTTCTCTATCGATTTTGGGGTCAAAAGGTCAAAGGTCAAGCGCACTGGACATCGAAGTAGCAATATGGTTTGCGGGCTCTAAAGCGTTATCCTTACCACCTACCGTCACCATATCATACATATGGACTACCCATGGGATGAAGATGTTCCCTATCGATTTTTGGGTCTAAAGGTCAAAGGTCAAGCACACTGAACATCGAAGTAGCAATATGGTTTCCGGGCTCTAAAACGTTATCCTTTCCACCTACAGTCACCATATCATACATATGGACTACCCATGGGATGAAGATGTTCCCTATTGATTTTGGGGTCAAAAGGTCAAAGGTCACGCGCACTGGACATCGAAGTAGCAATATGGTTCGGTTTGTGATGCCATTTGTTTTTTACACTCAGAAAAGAGGTAGTTTATACCTATTACCAACACCCTTTGGGAGATTGGGGTAAGCGGGGGTATTCTTAGTGAGCATTGCTCACAGTACCTCTTGTTACATCTGTTTACATTTATTACATCTGTTTGCGTGTATTACACCTGTTTACGTGTATTACATCTGTTTACATTTATAACATCTGTTTACATCAATTACATATGTTTACATATATTACATCTGTTTACATATATTACATCTGTTTACGTGTTCTATTACATCTGTTTACATGTATTACATCTGTTTGCGTGTATTACACCTGTTTACATTTATTACATCTGTTTACATATATTACATCTGTTTACATATATTACATCTGTTTACATTTATAACATCTGTTTACATCTATTACATATGCTTACATCTGTTTACATCTGTTTACGTGTATTACATCTGTTTACATATATTACATATGTTTACATATATTACATATGTTTACATTTATAACATCTGTTTACATCTATTACATATGTTTACATTTATTACATATGTTTACATATATTACATCTGTTTACGTGTATTACATCTGTTTACATATATTACATATGTATACATATATTACATATGTTTACATTTATAACATCTGTTTACATCTATTACATCTGTTAACGTGTATTACATGTGTTTACGTGTATTACATCTGTTTACATATATTACTAGATATTTTTACATATATTTACATCTATTACAAATGTTTACATGTATTACAATTGTTTATATCTATTACATCTGTTTACTTGTACGTGTATCATATCCGTTTACGTCTAAACTATTTATGCTATTGATTCAAATGGGCAAATTGTTTGATAGTACATGTAATAGGATGGAATACTAGTATACATGTATAACGTCCATCTTTCATGGATTAAATGGACTGGTGCACGAATTTTGATAAAATTATTTTTCATTTTTGATGTTAAACATTAAACATATAACTCATTTGATGCTGACAGCCAAAATTTTGACCTTCTGAATGCAAGAATGTGAGTAATATTTTAGCCTTAAAACTGTGTTATGTAAACAAAGATTCGAGTCTTTTTGTGTAAACAAACAAACAAGTGAAATATTGATTTTGTAATATAATGCATCTGAATTTTGCATAGTCACAAATTTTAACTTTTAATTGACACATTTTACCCCAAAAATGCTTGAAATGTGAAAGATATAATAAACTTAGATCGATATCCATTCCTTTATTTAGAAAAACAAATAATAAACTCTCTAAAATGAGCTTCTGTGATGATCTATAACCTTAATTTTCATTTGAAATCTTTCAAACACATTAAACAGTAGATTTTGATAATTAAAAGTAAAAATCAAAATTTTGGGTAAAACTGTGAATCAGTCCCTTTAAATTACGCGGGAAATAATGAATATTTCCCCGATATCTGCCAAAAGTAGTCTGCATTGAGTGGAGTGTAAACTTGTATAGTCAGTGAGTATGATGTACAGTTACCACTAATTATATACTAACCACAAATGTCACAGCGTTGTATTAATGGTCAAATGAGTACCATGCATACCAACCAGCAATGCCATTTCAATTTACCCATTCATTTAGCAACACCCTATTTCATTGCTGAGAAGCGTGAATTGTCAAGTACATGAATACTAAACAACACATTTTCACAATATCTTGTCATTTCATGCTTGTAAAGTTATGTAAGTAAAATAGTGAAATGTTAGCACGATTGCCGTGGTGTTTGTCCAATCTTTGGTAAGTACAGTCATTATTCAGTGACTTAATCCGCCTAATTTCTAGTCGTTATTACACCTTTAGGTAGTATGTAAAACTTATACGGTACCAATTTGGATGCACCAGATGCGCATTTCGACAAATAATGTCCCTTCAGTGATGCTCAACAGAAATGTTTGAAATCCGAATTAACGATAAACTTGCTAGAGCCATTTTATGGAAAAACAGAGTGCCAAAAAGTGGAGTCAAATTCGTCTAAGGATAAGAGCTATGAATGAGGGAGATAATCCTTAATTTTGAAATGAATTTCTAAATTTTATCACAGCAATTAAACATACATCCGTATTTTCAAGCTAGTAACGAAACGTTATAGAGGTAGTGCAGAATCTATCTGCGGTATGAAGTAGAAAAATTGACAAACTACCTTCATGTTTATTGTACTGTAAGGAAGGGTAAGTACAAGATAAAGGTGACTTTTAAATGACTTTCAAAGTAATACCGCCATACTACTTATATCAATTCTTCAGTTGAAACTTAACCAAAATGCAAGTTCAGTTTTGAAGCACTATAATGCAAGTAAGAAAAGTTTTCATTTGGTACAATCTCTTACACTTCATTAATTCATTGAAACAAAAGGTGAATAAAATAAGATACAAAATTTATGAAAATCATATTGAACTAAAATTTACTTTTATGCCAAGTTTTCATATAAAGTTATAATTTCTAAGAAAATATTATATTTAGAAGCTAGTGAAACTTCAAACTTGCAATACTATCTTAGTTTATGGGGCATCTTGTGTGGTTTATTTGAACACACACACGTGCGCGCGCGTACGCACACACACACACACACACAAGCACGCACAGACAGACACACAGATAGATAATTCACTATATTCCTGATGAAGAATGTAACTAGATAAGTATATTCAACTGAATGTTTTGTTTGTGCATTTATTTATTAAATAGATAGATAGGTACTTAGCACTAGATTCCACCAACACCCGATACCAACAAAGTGGATACAAGGTCAACAGCAAAACTAAAATGACCAACGACACGAACCCTAGGGACGAGTATATCTAATTGTTCGTGTCAATGGTCATTTTAAAGCTCTTTATATATAATATATTGTTTACAAGTGTATCTCCTTTAGAAATACCAAAGAATACCGCTGAGAAGATGGAGACTTCAAATTCAGGTACATATATGTCAATATTTACAATTTCAACTTATATAACACTATTACGAGCAATACGGATGTATCACTGTATAAATACCTATACGGGGTCAACAGAGGTCACGGCTGTGCGTATGAACAATTGTTAAAAGTAGGGTACAGGTACTTCTTTTACCAAGGCAATACACATCTAGCCATCGCTTCCGCGTACTACAGAAGTCTATCAATAGATGAAATCGACATCTGATTTTATTTGTATTCCAAGCACTGGACTTTTATCAATGATAAAAACATTTCTGTAAAACAATGTCATACTATGATATCTAAAATTTCGTCTGCTACATCCTGGTCATCCTTATGTAAACAATGGCTGAATTTGGCAACTTTTGATACTGGTGATGCGAAATTCTACTTACTGCTAGACGATGACATTAGGTTTTAGCAAATAGGTCATTCACAGGATTTCTGGCCGATATTTGTAAGTTGTCAAAGTGCATTAAAACCTACACCGCACTGCCTGCTGCGTGTCACAGCAGCTGTGAGTTATGCCGGTTTCCAAGCACACCAAATCATGTTTATGTCGGGACATCGAAGCGAGGCGTCGTTAAAAACCTATAACAGAAATTGATCAAGTGAATGGAAGCGTTCCGTGAGCTTATGTTTGTCAATAATTACAAATCGAAATCAAAAACATCCCTTACCTTAGCGCATTTCCACATCCTCTGCGATGTCAGGGAGATTCATCTGCGTCCTCTGTCCTGTCTATGAATGATTTGCCTACACCTGACGACTGCCGCCCTGTTCTTTATGTTCCTCCACCTCAGTCTTCTGTTAACTCCGTAATGTTCACAGAATATTTTTCAAAGTCGGTCTTCAGCAACTGCATCTTTAACTTTCAAAAGCACATCAAAACTGTAACGTTGCGCACTCCCTTCGCAGTACGTTTATATCAGTTTTTCCAAAATTACCAATTTAGACATAAGAAAGAGCTCTTAATTATATACTCCTGAGTTAATGTATATATCTTTGTTGGTATATTTGCTCTTCGGTGTCTTGAAATACATGTATATGGAAACGTGTTGTTAACATAATTCAGCAATGGTTATCGATCAAAAATGTAATTATATCAGTTTGAAATATATATGGGGATATAAATACGGGTTATTACGTGATCAAATTTTCCATAAAGCCCGAAGAGCTTTATGGAATTTGATCATGAGACCAACTCGTACATGTATCCATATCCCCATAGATATTTTAAATTATTATACATGTACTTCCATGTAAAATACTCAAATCTATTTGGTCGAGAAGCATTTGAAAAAATATATTGTTACCATCTGAGAACAGAAAGTACGCGCTCCAGGGTGATAGTATCTAGCAACGGTAACAGTATCAGACAACAGGTGATATAAAAATTATCACATGCGGTACATTTATGCGGGTACGGTTCGTCGTAGATTGTTAGACAACGTCGTTTGAGCGTTTGTAATAAAAGCGAATACCCGTATCGATATTCGAGATATCTCATGACAGTGATTGATCAAATGTAAACAGATGTAAGTTTTTTCCGCTTTGCTGTTTATATAACATTCAGTATAATAAAACAAATATTGCATTAGTTGAGGGTAACATTGAAGATGTTCACCCCTCGATAAACCATTGTCAACCTCGGCTATGCCTCGATGATGATGAGGCTATGATACCTTATTTCGTAATTAAATAGCTTTAAAATTCCTTGATTTTAAATGTTCGTCATGCTGTCTGTCTGTACGAGCGTTGTTTACTGATAAAATTTCAAATACTATTTGAGGTTTAGAAACAAGAGGCCCACAGGCCTTATCGGTCACATGAGTACTAGTGAAAAGTATCACTACTCCCAAGGGCTATGAAATCTACAAAATATTTCCTGTTCTGAATATTTAAGCTAAAATCGAATGTTCAGCAACAGTATATAACAAGATGTGTTCTTAAAACTTGAATGCCCTCAAAATTGCATATACTGGTGAGAGGCTTTACATAAGATGTGACTAATCTGAACCCATCCTAGAGTCAAAGCCCTGGATTGTGAAATTCACCATTTTCTGTACATCCTTTTCTGCTTTTCCTAAATATGCATTTAGATGATATACAGTATGAGCAAACTTAAATAAGTCACACAAATCATTAATATAATTTTGACAACACACTGAAACCAAACTCTTACCCCTAGGATCATGCAATTTACAATTGCGATAAAAAAAAACTACCTACTCCTTCTAAATATCCATTTAGTTTCAATTTAGTATCAGTAGCACTTAAGAAGATGTTAATCAAATGTTTTACACATAAACACCATATATTAAGTTTGCCCCGCCCTGTGGTCAACACCCCAAATCCGAGGGTCATGAAATATACAATTTTGGTAGAAGCCTTCCTGCTCTACATCACTATGCATTTATGTTTTTCTTACACACGTGTGATTGTAGAGACGAAGATTTTTTTTTAAATTGGTCAATTTTGGGTAGTTTTTGTCCCACCCCTAGGGCCCCAGGGGTACAGGAGTCCTGAAATTTACAATTTATGTCTCCCTTGTCCAAGACATGTTTCATACCAAATTTGAAAAGAATTGGATAGCAGTTATCAAAAATAAGTTCAAAATGTTCAATTGTTGACGCACGACGGACGCTGCCGGACGGCAACCAATTGCAATAGGTCATCTGAGTTTACTCAGGTAATAATAATAGCTTTTATTTATCCAGGATAACACAAATTAGCATGAAGCTAGTTTCCATTGTGGTTCTGCATTAAAACATATACATGTACACAAACATAAAATTAACATCTAAATTAGTATCTAAATATGAATATAAAAGTAAAGGAAAAAAGCATAGCATAAGACACACCTAATTATTAATAAAATTAGTATCTAAATATGAATACATGACATAAAAGGAAAGAAGAAAATAGCATAAGACACACGCGCATGCACGCACACACACAGTGTCATATCACAACTACATTATTTGGCACACCTGAGCAAAAGAGGAAAGCACGATGTTTACGTGCTACTTTTATCTAAATATTCCATCAGACACACAGCTTTAAAAATGCCACCCGAACCAGAGTTTCGAACATTTTGAGACAGTTTGTTCCAAAAGAATGCAGAAGAGTAGCTTTAGCTCTTGGTAAATATGATACATTAGATACATTATGTATATAATCATTCGACCTGGTTAAGCGGCAATTCACATCTCTTGTATATTTAAACACGTTTAGGAAATTTGACTTTTGATTGTTTAAAACATTTGTCACAAAATAATGTAGAAGAGTGCATTGCAGACAACCTTTCTAAACATAAAATAATCCTTAATTGGCATTCAGTTCAAACAAGAAAATAAAAAACCAGTTAAGGTCCTGATATCTCGAATATTAAAAGTATTCTTGCTGCCCTCTTTTGCAGCTTGAAATTTTTATCTAAATACGGTTAATTTTGTACGTTAATTATACCAGACAGTACAACAGTAAGTAAAATGTGGAAAAACAATACTATTAAAAACCTTTATAAGTGCATTTGGTGGCATAAAATAACTCACTCTCTTAAGTACAGCAAGTTTTCTTACAAATTTCTTTGAAAGAAACTCCACGTGTGCATCCCATGATAAAGTATTATCTATATACACACCTAATAGTTTAGCCTGCTTCACAAATTCAATTTGTACACATTAAATCTGTATTTAACATTCGACATTTCCGTAACCTTTGAGACGTGCCAATAAGCATACATTGTGATTTTTGAAGCTTTATACTCAGTTTATTTTTAAACATCCATTCTGCACCCAACTTAAGGTCCTCTTGCAGTTTTGACTCAATTACATCAACAGATTTATCACTCGCGTCCTGTGAAGTGTCGTCTGCATACATTGTAACCGAAGAATGTTTAAGACTTTTTGGATAATCGTTAATGTATAAAATAAAAAATAATGGTCCTAAAATTGACCCCTGAGGAACTCCTAAGGATATACTTTTTCTCTCTAAGTAACACACCTCTCCAACTGACACATTGCTTACGATTTGAAAGATATGATTGAAACCATTTAAAAGTATTGTGACAAATTCCAAAAGACGCAAGTTTATGCAAAAGTATCTATGGTTGACTGTATCAAAGACCTTACGCAAGTCAATAAACATAACCCCTTTAAGCTTTCCATCGTCCATGTTTGAAACCATTAATCAGTGAGACCATTCAACGCTGTCTCACATGAATGACTTGGTCTAAATCTAGATTGATTATCTGTGTTTAATTTGTTTGTGGATAAATATTCATAAAAGGAATTGGAGACATGTAGTTCATTAATCTTACTGACAACTGGTAATATAGAACCTGGTCTGTAATTATTTACCAAATGCTCATCACCTGCGTTGTACAATGGAACTACCCTAGCTCTTTTCCAAGCATCCACAAATGTACATGCAGATATGGATTTGTTAAAAATAAAATGTGAAATATCACCAATATGGTTAAATGACAACTTTAAGAGTTTTACAGACAAACCATCAATACCTGTGGCTTTCGAAGATGCCGTTTTGATCATTTCATTTGCAATAAATTCAACTGTAATTTCTGGAATTTTAAATGAACCTGGCGGTTTTGACATAATAAAACTTCACAAGAACTGTCTCTATAGGTAGGGAATGTCGCTGTCAAGTTTTCAGGCACAATGTCCAACATCGGAGCCACCAACTTACAAATCGTGAGAAATGGTTTCCAGATGACATATTAAATGCTCTTTGGGCTATAGCAATGGAACTCCACATTAAGAGTCTTGATGACGCTTTAAGGTGATCTTATTGGTTTAAGGCTTAAAATTCAAGGTTACTGGGTCACATTTAGTAAGAAATAAGTTGGAAATGATATTTGAAATACACGGACTACTTGAAATTTAGCAATTAAATTCTACATGTGTCTCTATCACAAACGGATTTTCCTGACCTTCTGTCAGGTTATAAGGTGAAACCAAGGTCATGAGCTCCTATAATGTAACAAACACGTTACGGTATCTGAATATTGTTATTTAGCACTTAAACTCCGTAAGAGGAATCTTCGTGAAATGTTTCCCGTTTTAAAAATGCACAAATGTATTTTGAAGCGGGGACTATTTACAGAATGTGCTTGTTAAACATTCTTACAGGTCGAAATTGCATATTTAAATGGGCGTTTCATTTCAATATCTGCAGTCCAACAACACATGTGCAGTTTCTCTTTTCTTGTACACGTATAATTTAACAAGTAAATGTATCATTTTTCTATGGCTTACTGTGATATACAAGTAAATCTTTTTAAGTCGCTCTAGCACTCGGATTTAGTGTGGGTGGCCTAGTTATCGGAGCAGCATTCACAATTCTCTTGTGTGTAATATACAACATGCGACAGATGCGAAAAACCAGAAATCAGTGAGTATTCATCATTCGTGCTCACTTCCATTCTTTTTCGTGTTGGCTAAACTATGTATAGTAAAGAAACATTGGTTGATCTTTTTACTTAGTATTTGTATGTATTATGTACATCTTTTTATATACCGGTCGCTGTAGCCTGGTGATTAAGGTGCTCGGGGGTCTATTTATATACCGGTCGCTGTAGCCTAGTGATTAAGGTGCTCGGGGGTCTATTTATATACCGGTCGCTGTAGCCTAGTGATTAAGGTGATCGGGGGTCTATTTATATACCGGTCGCTGTAGCCTAGTGATTAAGGTGATCGGGGGTCTATTTATATACCGGTCGCTGTAGCCTGGTGATTAAGGTGCTCGGGGGTCTATTTATATACCGGTCGCTGTAGCCTGGTGATTAAGGTGCTCGGGGGTCTATTTATATACCGGTCGCTGTAGCCTAATGATTAAGGTGCTCGGGGGTCTATTTACATGTATATACCAGTCGCTGTAGCCTAGTGATTAGGGTGCTCGGGGTATACCAGTCGCTGTAGCCTAGTGATTAGGGTGCTCGGGGGTATAAGTTCGATTCTCGATCCTGGTGCCAAGTCAAACCTAAGTCGTTTAATATATAAGTAGTCACTGTCCCTTCGTCAAGCTTCCGACATTAAAATGAAAGTCACGCGTCTTTTGCATATGACCTTATTGCTAAGGACGTAAGCGCCATGCAAAGGTAAAAATTTGTGGCACTTAACCTACAGCTCATGCAGCTGGAGAAGTCTTTAGATTGACTGATTGTATCTTGTTTAACGTCTCTCTCGCTCTCGAGAATTTTTCACTCATATGGAGATGTCATCAAGACCGGTGAAGGGCTTCAAACGTAGGCCTATGATCGGCGCTTACGGCCATTGAGCAGTGAGGGTTCTTTAGTGTGCTACACTTATTGTGACATGGGACATCCTTTTTTAAGGTCATCTCCGAGGACCCGTGACATTCACATCTGATGCCGAGCGTTTGCCGATGGAACTGTCACTACTTGTTTTAACGACTTAGGCCTGTCGCGACTGGGATTCGAACCCCGATCTTCTGCATGCGGAGTAAACGCTCTACCTCTAGACCACCTCGGCGGTTGTGAAGTCTTAGGAGAGTGAATAATTCTACGATGTGACGTAAAACAACACGAAAGCATCTCTTCATCCGATTTGCCAATAGTTCTCCGCTTTTTAGATAATTGGTAATGCTGATCTTTGTTTTGTATATATGTTAATATAGAATTAGCATTACATCAATATATTTCGGGAAAGTACATTTTTATTAGAAAATCTTTAATGATTGTTTTGTATTTGTAAACAAGGGGTGCATATGAACTACGAGAAATGAGAAATGTGCATTGTTCCACTGCAATTTACAATGAGTTTCCAGAGGATCACAATGGGGTAAGTTTATGAAATATCTTGTCAGCTAAACGAACATAGACGTGTGTTTGATATTACATGGATAGAATAAATGAAATGATTTGATTTATTTGATGTATACCCACTATTCCGAAGGACCATGAGTCCGAAAATCAAATTGTGTGTACATGTTGTTCCACGCGAAATTGGTTAAACAATATTTACATTTCCAACTGTTTACTCAGATATTACCCTAACACTCTGAAGCTCCATTGTGTTTACTTCCCCATATATGTAAATTAGCAACTTGTCATGACGTCAGTGGGCGGGGACTTTGACAAGTAACATGGAATGCGATGTGTATAATTTCAGTTTCTATTTTGCAGTATTTTTGATACGTGTCCGTTTTTATTCTTGTATTTTTATTTCAAGTATCAATGTGAAGTTTGTTGGGTATGTGAGAAAATTCACCGCTAAGGAAAACGTGATAATAAATGCATAACGGCTTTGGCAATGGTTTTTTAATTATTCAATTTGGAATCAGATCTGTAAAAGTATCAATCGTAATGTCTTATCTTTTGTGGAATAGTAAAAAAAAAAATATGCGGAATCGTAACATTTCTTGCGGAAACATAATCTCAATGTGTGGAAAAGTGGTGCGCCGGTATATGTTATCAATTTGAAATATGTTTCTATTTAAAGTATCATAATTCCAATGTTATTTATTACAGTTGTTTTGATTGGACAAAATAAAGCTAAACGAGAATTTACCCATCATCGAATCCAAAAACGCTATGAACATACGTATGCATACGCGACTGAAAACTGATAACAGTGCGGGGAAATTATTTAAATTTTTGAAAATTATGATACAGGAAACGAATTGAAATTATAAGAACCAAACATTCTTTTTGAAGATTTGTTCGATGTGTAAACTCTGGATATTTTATTCACAAACTTAGCATAAAAGTGCTTCGCACTTTTATTAAGTTTGTGAGTAAAATGTCCAGAATTTACACATCGAAAAAAGGAATGTTTAATCCTATATTAGAAGGTTAAAACAAAACTGTGAGGGTACACATTTTAGTTCTATGTAAAAATTTACAACGTTAACATAATTATGATAATATTGTTAGGTCTGAATCAAACATTCCATTGATTTTACAAGTATGTTAACAGTAAGAAAAGGATTGAGAACGAAGAGATGAACAGAACGTTTTCCTGGATTCATCATTATACTGTGCCTTCTTCCATTGCAATGGAGAAAATGCAAAAACACAGGTTTTTTTCATTTGTACCAATAAATTAATTTTACAACCGAATCCCATGAAATGAAAATACATGTACATGTAGATACATTTACACTGTTGTCGCAAGAGCATTTGATGTTTGTAGAGATGTGCGAAGGTTTGGTAAGTCCAATCAATGCATAGTAATTGACATGTTGTTATTCAACAACATGTACATAGGTTGAATAATTATACGTTATTTGAGCGTATTCATTCTATTTACATTTCCCGTGTTTTTGCCTTCGATATCTTTTACAATTACAATGAAAGTCATTTCCACAGGTGGTAGTAGACATATGTATTCCGGTCGGATTTACATATACCGTATGGAATATAGGCGGTATTTGACGTATTCCGGTCGGAGCACGGGTGATTTTAAATATGTTCCGGTCGGAGTACAGATTACATGTATCCATATTCCTGTCGGAGTACAGGCGCTATCAGACGTATTCTAGTTAGAATACAACCGATATTATACAGAATGAAGATGGAGGTGAAAATGTCATTGAAAATAAGGCGATTTTTTTTTTCAAAAATAGTAAATCTAGGGATTTTGTCTTACTTGTTTGATTTATTCCATCTAACCCATTTCTGACAGATGTCAAGTCTCGGCATTGTATCGAGCGCGTGAGAACATTGATTTCATTCAAAGTTGAGTTAGTATTGGTCATTCTTTGCTATATTTAGATCGGTTTCACATCTCTATATGTTGATGTGTTGGATTAGTGATAAATGGGTATTGTGGAACTTTCACATTGTAAGAAACATCGGAGTATTTAGATACGGTGATGTATCCGAATGTGTCTCGGAAGTGTGTGAAGATGCCCTTGTTATTTCCCGACTTTGTTACTCAGTCTTTCCCACCATTCTATTTATTCAACTTGTCGATGTATTACATAGTAATTATATTATTACTACCGTAACATGATCCGAAGAGTCGGATCACGTCAAATTGACAGGCGCGGATCATCAGATCACACGAGATGCGAAGCGTTGAGTTTGATCCGCGCCTGTGAA
This sequence comes from Ostrea edulis, assembly GCF_947568905.1. Taxonomy (NCBI): domain Eukaryota; kingdom Metazoa; phylum Mollusca; class Bivalvia; order Ostreida; family Ostreidae; genus Ostrea; species Ostrea edulis. Next base: position 50,692,462 of record NC_079170.1, read on the forward strand.
CGATTCGGATCAAGACTTGGTTACTGTAGTAGCGATGAATTTATTATAAAACCCCATATATATTTTCAAATCCACATTTATAAGATAATGAATGTAATCCAAACTATCTAAAACACAGACATACGGTGACATTATATTTTGTGCACACAGTTTCGTTTTTGACGCGGTCGATATTTTCCACAAAAAACGTTGCGTTGATGCATTGTACATAACGTCATCAGTTTCAGAGGATACTGATGCGGAATCAGAAAACCACAGTGTGGTGATCCGGAAAATCGAATCACACTCTGTGAAATCAACAGTATCTAAAACCAAAACATTGATGGATTTATAATAAATATTGATATCTATTTATTTAATTTTTTTTTTTAGATTTACGCCATCCAAAAAAATAGAGTTTACATGCAGTACGAGAAATTCTTAATTTCTAACATTCCCTGAATTGAGTTCAAAATACATGTATGTAATGAAATGAGAGTATATACATGTGATATAAATGGCTAAACGTTTCATTTCTCCAAGCAGTGACAGTGTAAATATTTTTATTTTATTGTATAACTGTTCTATTTTAAATTTTTTCTAAACATAATTTATGCTCTGCGTGATTTACTCAAGTAGATTAGGAGTTTCTTTGTGCATCGTTTAATACTATGCATGTAATCCTAATTATTACTAATTATCTCAGCTTACATAGTGTGTTTTCGTGTAATGTATCACAATCCGGCATATAGCTAAAAGTAGGCGTGTTCACTTGGACGGAATCCAAGTGGGATACAATGAAAGCAAGACGTAATATTTCAGAAGGAATTCGCTTTGTTTCACCATTGGAAATAAGCCATATGGCTTTCATGGGTTATCCTTGGCATAGGCATGTAAATTAATTTACTCACTGTGCTCTTAAAGTCAAATAGCTATTAAAATTTACCTTTTTATCTTATGTTTAACTATGTGTTCCTCTGTGATATTGTCTTGTATTTATATTGTATCTGTGCATATTCCTAAATAAATAAACTAAACTAAAACTAAATTAAAACCACTCGGAAAATGGTTTGAAATATTCAATATAAGCCTCATCTCAAACTGTGTATTGATATATATTTTCAGTGTACCTTCTGGAATCCGGCTAATTAATATTATGGAATAAGTCTACTTATTCGTGCAAAAATTAAAGACATCGAATAAAGGCGCTTTATACCTTTAATTTTTTGTACGTGGTTTTGTGGTAGCTGGGACGACAAAGAACCACCACGGCTAAATTGTCCTTTGCAACTACCAAGCGACTTGATGTATGCATGTACCTGAATAAATTCCTAAACTTCTTTTATTTCAGGAATTGGAGGTGGAAGAGAATGAAGACGTAGATTCAACACTCGGGTCTCCGTGTATAGAGAGTGTTCAAAACGAAATCTACAATCACTTGAACGAAGAAGACGAAGATCAAGATGACATGGAAAACAAATACGACTACGTTGAACCAGTTCAAAGTACACCTAGACAATTTCTGAACGATGACGTCTACATGGCTGCAACTTTTCCCCAGAATCCGTGTTTATACGAGCTCCAAAGAGTGTTGAAGAAGAGTACAAGCACAGAGTAAAGCAAACATAACTTCGTTAATTCCACAAAGCGAAATGTCAGATCTGCAAAGAATACATTTCGGATTTTTTATCACTTCCGCTTAAAACTGAAGTCTCTAAAGTGCCATTTTTCAATTCGTTTTACAATGTTTCATACATACGTGTGTGCACTATGATAACTACAGTTATTGAAAGAAGACAACGGCGTATCGTATGAATTGACAGTTATTGGAAGAAGACAACGGTGTGTCGTGTGAATTGACAGTTATTGGAAGAAGACAATGGTGTATCGTATGAATTGACATACAGTAAAGCACGAACACGTACTAACATGAAAGGACCGTATCCCTGTAGTGGAATTATCATTAGACGTTTTGGTATATTTCGTATGTTTTCATAAAAGAGGAAGAACTTTCAAGGCTACAAACATTGTACATAAAATTGTAATATACAGACATGTATGAGTGAGATGCATTTAGTCTTTTCATTCTGAGATGTGACCTGTCATTTTGTGATAAAAAGCACTGAACACACATTTAGGATTTCCTACAGTGTGTAATGTCAATCACCGAACAGGAAATATCATAAATATGTTATATGGAACACTATTGACTTACATTATGTGCAGTACCATACTATACTATAGACCGAGGACAACCAACAGCTGACCAGATCCATATTGTCATGAGGGGATCGAATTAAAGGTCAATAACTACTTTATCAAATGGTCAGAAATTTTATAACAGTTTAAACAAATAACAACATGTGTATTGTAAAACATTATAGCAATCATATTTCAACAGTCAAAACCTAGAAAATATAACACGATGATAAAATTTATTCTCTTTTACATTGTAATTGAAAGTGGTTTGACCATAATTAGCTATGTTTGGCAAGCCATTTATGGTATCGATTTTGACTTATGGACGCATGCCCTAAAACACGCAATTTGATTGATCGATAAAAATGTCATCAAAGCTATGGTTGGTCAAACTGGAATGCCGAATAAACCTCCCAAAGTTAATATTGAGGTGACCTCACTCTGAGGTACAGATCAGAAGAGATATTGTTTGACCGCGGTCAACCAATACCTGATCAGGTCTGCATATAGCCACGAGTAGACCGAATTAAAGGCCAGTAACTGCTCCATTGAATAATCGGGAATTTGACAACAGTATTCACAATATTTTTTTTTATTTTATTCAATCAACAAATACAATCATTTACATAATGATATTTTTTCAACAGTCAAAACCTAGAAACTGTGACAGTAATATAATGTTAAAATCCTTTCTTAGTGAACGTGGTCGTTTTTATATAAAATAATTAATTATGTATTTTCTGTCTGTAATTAGAAATAGAGATAGTATAACATACAATATTAGTATATTTTGGTGTAAAATACTCGAATCTGATTGGCCAAGAAACAGTTGAAAAAACGTAGTATTGTTTCCCTCTGAGAATAGAAAGCACGCGCTCCAGGGTGATAGTATCTAGCAACGGGAAACAATACCTGGCAACGGGTGATATTATAAAACAAATATATCACATGCGTCAAACTGATGCGCGTACGGTTCGCTTTACATTTTAGGAAAATGTCGTTTAAGCGTTTGAAATAGATGCAGTCTGCAGTGTGTAACAGCAACATTTTTAATGAAATCGATTGATTAAAAGTAACAAAGATAATCGGCAGGTGACAGGTACATTGTTAACTAACGTGCAACTATCGCAGTCAAGTAACGTTTTGAACTTGTTGATTAATTCTTAATCAATTCCACCATATGAAAATGTTTAAGACAGAATCTAGATGAAAGGATATTCGGTTGAATTTTGTGCTTTGTTAATTGTATCTAATAAATGTATGATATTCAGTACAATTAAACAAATAGCACATGTAGTTGAGGGTGACATTGAACATTTTCACCCCTCAAAAACCATTGTCAACCTCGACCGCGCCTTTATTGACAATGGTTTCTCGGGGTGAAAATGTTCAATGTTACCTTAAACTGCATGCAATATATACATGTACTTATAATACCACCTCTATACTTGGTAAAAACAAATTATTTTCCTATATTGTATTTCTTTGTATATGTTGTAGATACTCATATATTGTGTATCATTGTTATAAATTATTGTATTGGTAGAGTGCTATCTAAGTTTTTTGGGTTTTTTATTTATGCTTAATCCTTATGTAAATAATTTGAATTACATTCGATTCAGTTCAATAAAATGTATTCTCGAATTTTTACATTGTAGTTGATAGTGAGTTGATCATAATTATTCATGTTTGGTAAAGCGTTGAATTTGACTAACAGAAATATACTTTAAAACATACAATTAGATAAGTCAATAGAAATGTCAGCAAACCTATGATCGTTCAAGATGAAAATCTCGAATAAATCTTCCAAAGTTAATTTTGAGGTGAAGTCGCTCTGATGTGCACACCAAACAAGATCATCTGGACCAATCAGAATGATTTAAAATTCCTGATCATATAATAATAAACATACATGTATTGTATGATTATATTACAACTTTAAGAGCAGGTATGATATTTGATGAGTTTTTGTTTTTAATCGCGACAATGACGACACAAGCTTGTACGACATAAAACACGTGACTCATGTATCGGAAAACCTCAGGATGTAAGGTTGTTTACACGCACGCCTTCTATCAAATATCAACCTCACTAACGGTTCAAAGAAAAACTTTTTCTTCTCCAAATGAAATGAAAACCGAGATTTCCCACCACAATAACTCATGAATTTGCCACGGTACTGAATATTTCTGTACGGTTTAAAAAATGTTCAGTATTGGAATCTGTATCCACAAGGTAGACATCAATGCATTATGCTGTCCTTCATATATGTGTTTCTTGCATACGGCAGTGTAAAAATCAAAACCGTATCGTAGAACTACATTAATGACGAGAACACAACTACAGTTTCCACATCTTACTTCATTTTCCATGTTCAGTTTTAGATAAATATTCAATAACATTTCCGAGAACTTTGTTTTCCGATGCATTATTCACTTCCAACGAATATCAAATTCCATGTTCAAAACATGGATTTGAAATTGAAAGCGGTATAGAAATATCATTGTTTGTAAACGACGTAAATGTTGGGTGGTCTGTCCTTGAAATTCCTTCTATATCACGAAATTCTCTTTCTTCTATTTCCCATGCCAGTTCGTCATACGTTTTCAATTTTATGTCCATTGGTAAAACGAAAATATCGTTATCAACGGACGGTTTATATTCTTCTTTATCCTGTTTATCACAGCAGCAACCCATGTCTTTTAGGTGGATTCATAAAACCATTGTGAATTTTCGAGGACAAAAACAAATCCGTGAATATATCTAAACTATTCTGGACAAAGAAAGCACTGGCTACTAACTGTTCCAAAGACTTCCTCGAATAAAGTGAATAGTTCATAACTTTCTCTTACATTAAAATGATAACTTCCTTTCGCGCTGCATCTCTTTTTGATTAATCTTACAAGTGGTGTTCAGGAAGTGAAGATTTGTGTTTTGTTTCCTGTCTCCGGTATTGCATGATAACAATATAGATGGAGAGAACAGAACAAAATAATACCAACTTTATAAGTGTATCTAATTGAGCAACAAATCAAATAGTAAGCATGTTTCACAAGTTTTATACCAAACCATTGAACAAAGTAATCGCGCACCCTGATGATGAAATCATTCAGCAATCCTTTGTTACAAAGTACCAACAACTTTTGCGATAAAGTACTGCAATGTGGAGTGACCGGACGCTAACATCAAAAATGATGTCGACCTGATAGATTGAAAATTCATGATTATCATAACTGATAAAAGGAGATTGTTTACTCAATACCGTATAATATACTTGACCCAAAATAATTATGTTGTTGGACAAACACATTAAACTATCTTGAAATACAAGTGGCCTGGTAAAAAGTTCTGATTATGAGAATTCAGTTTAAACTGAAAATCGAATAACATTTCGCAAATTCTATGGTCGTTATAACGATCTAGTTTGCCAATACAACCTATCATTGGATCAAATGTCTGACGTATTTCATAACGATTGTTAGGCCGTTCTTGGTACACTGATTTTGACTACTGATTACTCCGTTTATTTGAACAAGATATAGGGCTCACGGCAGGTGTGACCTGTTGACAGGGGGTGCTTACTCCTCGTAGGCACCTGATCCCACCGCTGGTACATCCAAGGGTTCGTGTTGCCCAATTATCTATTTTGTTTTCCTTACACTAGTTATGAGATTGATCACTGTTCGTTTTCTTCACCTTTCATTAGTAAATATTTATAAACTTTATTTTTCCAGGGAAAGAAAATAGATATTGAAAAATTAAGAATAAGACATAGCACGAAAACCTTCTCCATCTGTTGACTGCGATTTACCAACCTATTCAAACAAACACTCAAGATATGTCCACATAAGACCGAAACTGAATCATTTCTGGTTTCTTTTTCCACCTGAAACAACCAAAATTGCCAAAGGTTTTTCATTCCATTCAAAGTATGAAACTTTCAGGGATGTATATTTCTTTTTTGCTTTAAGATTTCATCTCTGATACATGCATATTGTATTCACTATGTGAATGGATTCATCAAAAGGTTGATTAATTGTATCAAACTTCTTTTATACAGTCAAGATAGTGTTCTGACAAATCTACCAACACATGCGTAAAAATGGTGGACTGTAAGGGGAGTCAAGTGATATTTTGATGTAAGCCAAGTAGCAGCAGCAGCAGTAGTAATAGTAGTAGTAGTAGTAGTAGTAGTAATAGTAATAGTAGTAGTAGTAGTGATAGTAGTAGTAGTATGTAGTAGTAGTAGTAGCAGTAGTAGTAGTACATGTAGTGGTGTATGAAAACATTTTATAAATTCAAAGGATCATGGGATCAGCGCTCTTCATTCTCCTGCAATTTCAGTGATGTGCACGGTCTTCTAATCTTTGTTCTTTCGACTGCAGCAGCTGTTGTTTTGGAATATCTGCTACTGCAGCTGTTGTTTTGGAATCTCTGTAGCAAATTCCTTTGGGTTTGCTTTTGGCTTTTCATTTGCAGATTATTCACAAGTGTATGTTAAAAGTGGTCAAGGATTTCAAGATACCAAAATGATTTTGTTAGAAAACTAAAACCAAAACCAAATAAAAACGAAAAACAAAAACCTCTTCATATCACAAATGTTTTTAACTGTTATACCTTTCTGGAGTCTGCGAAAAGTATATATAATGTAATGAATAATAGCTAGTTAGTATACTTTTTCTTATAATCCACTTTTTTGCAAGTTAAAACAAATTTTCGTTAAAACTGCCTCCCATCTGAAAAAAAAGCAATGAATAGCAAACGATTCATACAACCGAAACTTTTATGATAGGGATGCTGACAACACAATAATGATACGAACATCAGAATCATATACAAGAATCTTCATCATCACTCGAATTTATAGGATAGTCTGGTAACGGTTCGTCGTAAAAATTGGTATAAAAATTTTCGGTGTGTACATCCCGATGACGCTTTCTCGTTGCAGTAGAATTTGATCCCCAAATACTTTCCACAAATGATGGTACACTGTCCTCAGTTTTCTCACTCCCATACTCTGCATTTGTAGAAGATCGTGAAATGGAAGTTACACGAGAGGGAATGGATGGCTGATAATTAGCAAATAAGGAAAATTGTTCTCCGCTAACGATAGTTGAATTCAAGGACTCGATTTCACCACCTGTGCTTGAATTCGAACTTGATAAACGACGTATCGATAATGACTGAACATCTGGTACTATTTGAACATCTTCTTGGACCAGCGATTCATTATCAGAATTAGCAGGTGGTTGAATTTCTTCACCTGAAAAGTAATCATTCAGAATTTATCCATTTCCAGACTTTGCGCAACATAGTATAATGTAACGATCAACATTCTATATTGATGGCACAATCACTCACATACCTCTTCTGCGTCTTCGTTTCACCTTATAAACTTGGCGATCTTGTGGGCATTTAATCTCGGTAAACAGAAGCGTCTTTGCTAAACCGGTAAGGCACTGGTTGCAAACGATATGGCCACAAGGCATGATTCTAGGTTGATTTTGTCTGTCGTTGTAGTTTTCAAGGCAAACAAAACAAGTAGTTTCATCTCCGATAAACACGTTTTCAATGACGTTGTCTGCTTCTCCTTCAAATGAAAGCCAAGACGGTGATCCTAGGGACTCTAATGAATTACTAGCTTGAGACGTCACGGAGCCGACATTCTCTACCGGTTGCAGCTGGCTTAGGGATCGAATAAAGTCAAAAATATTTTCATCATTCCGTTCTTGAAAGGAGCAACACCTACAACAATGTCCGCCCATAATTCTGAAAAAAAAAGGTTTCACCAATATGTGAGGTTTTACGCTGTCGATATCTCGGCTGTATGAATTCATAGAAAGTCCGTTTTGTGTCGATTGTCAAATCAAAACTACGTATCAAAACTTTCTTTTCCCAAACAAGAAAAAAAAACGTTTGTGAGTAAAAATATGACTTTTGATATATTGCACAGAAAATTTGTCTGGAAAGTCGGTTTCCTGCAATGTTGCCCGTACATGTAACATGGTTTGTGTTGCTAGGTGAATGTCCTATTCCATTGAAGTGCATATGTGTGTATAATTTGATTTCGATTAAAGTTAGAACAATCTAGTCGGGTAAATAGTTTCATGTACAAATATTTGATACAAATTTGAAAATATTCACGTTGTGTCCTTCTAGACTACATGTATTTTTGATTGATTGATTGATTGAATATTGTTTAACGCCCCTCTCGAGAATATTTCACTCATATGCCGGTGCAAAATTTAGGCCTATGCTCGGCACTTATGGCCATTGAGCAGGGAGGGATCTTTATCGTGCTACACTTGCTGTGACACGGGACCTCAGATTTTGCGGTCTCATCCGAAGGACTGTCCCCATTTAGTCGCCTCTTACGACAAGAAAGGGGTACTGAGGAGCTATTCTAACCTGGATCCCCACAGGATTATATTTTTTATAAGATGATAGAAAAATAATGTTTTTAAAAACGACTAGTCATGCATGCATGGGTGGATATACATCCAAGATAATTATAGTGAATTTGGAAGTAAAAATCAGACATTGGAGTTTGGAAGCCTCAACTAAATACATGTAGAAAGTTCATGTAAAATTAGTATTATTACATGGGCGTGGTTGTAATTGGGTTTTGTTTTTGAAAGTGGAAGTTGTATACTGAATAATGCATAAATGTGATGTCTCCATATACATGTAAGTGAAATAGTTTTGAAAATAAAGGTATCCTTTCAAATTAAGACCCATTTTCAAACTAATGAACATATCCCTAAATAGGTACAGATTGGCTCAATCAATTCAATTAGAAATAGATCGAATTTCTTATTAAAATACACCAATCTTTGATAAAATTTTACCCTTTCTTTAATTGGTTTAAAGATAAGGCAATAATTTGAAGATATGATCGAATATTTGAGAATATTGAGTTGAGAAATATTTTATGATTTGTAATATCTAAACAATTTTATTTTTTATTAATTAGACCCATCTTCAGTAATTGAACATAAGTATAAATAATTAAAGATAAATTTAAAGATAAATGTTTAATAAAAGATAGCTTCAATCATATGATGTCAAGCTGTTTCAATTAAATACTATCAAGTGAATTAGATATGTCCAATTCAATTGCAGATAATTTCAAATAGTAGAAAATTAAAGATGGGTTTATTTTTAAATTAAAAGTAGATGTAACTGAATTAAACCTTCATATCTTTTATGGATATGTTGTAAAGTATAAACAACTATCTTTAATTGAATCCACCTATATCTTTAATTCAATTAGAGATCGTTCAAATCATTAGATATGTGGGCACAGCAGGGGTTTGTACCCGCATCCCCTAAAAACAAAGAGAGTAGCATAAGGAATATATCAACTAAAGACAAAGGATGTATTGCTTTATGGATAGGGACTCTTAAGCTCTCCCAGCTGGCAGTGACAATATGACCAAGATACAAGGGGGGTGGGGTGTATTCATAATTCATTGTATATTGTGCATATAGTGTAATTGAGATGTAGATTTGCAGTCAATAATATGATACGTACTGTGAATGTTACAGCGACTGAAAATTGAAATGATATAATTATTATGATACAAATACAGAATATTTAAGGGGTGACTTTAAACGGTCATCAGATCTTCAGAAGTGTTTGACATGTTAAACCATGGCAGTTCGTAAGATGTGCATTTTGATTAATGCGCTGAACAATGATAAGATGAGAATGACCGTAAAGATACAGTGGGAATGGCATATACAGATTTTATGTCCCCCACCACACTTCCATCTGAATTAAAAATAGATCTAACCCAACCAGTGGGAAATCCCCGTATTTTTTGTTTCTTTGCCAAAGGAGCCCTGTGGCTCATAGGTACGCCGTGTACAATACAGGCAAATGGCAGAGGATTCAGAACTAATACACTATGTAAATATATGTTATCAGAGAAATAAGTTTAGAAACAAATTAATATAAGTAACGAAAAATGAAACATCATTAATGACAGTTAACAAATAGTGCTTAATTTTTGTGTGTGTTTGTTTGGGTTGTTAAAATGGTAGACTTGAGTACATAATCGCCGATCAGATTAAATATAAATCCAGATTTTGATATAAAGACATTGCTGTCGTTTACATACTACATATAAGCTAAATGATTAGACGATACTGCTGTCAGGACGCTGTATGGACTAGATAATTATTATGTTCCCCATTCAGAGTTTAGGAACATTTGTTTATACTCTATTCATTATTATCATTATTTGACAGTACTTCTGTTTCCGGGTTTGTCCTAACGAAAACGGTTCCAGAGTGATAATAGTGATCTGAAAACGTGCAAAACTAGCCTCATTTTTCATGCACGTGCACGGTAGAGCTAGCATAGAAATGAAAGAAATAGAGCGAAATTCATATTGTTTGTAATACATGTATAGCATATAACACACATGTTTATAGAACGATTCCATTGGATTTACTTAAAGATAAAAACAACTTATCACTTGGGAGATGGTGGGGGACATATGTAATGGTCCCCTTTACAATTAGCAGTCGTTTAATTAATTGGATTTATTAAAAAAAAATTATCAACACAAACAGTAGTTCAAACACAAACAACGGTTCAACACTTGGATGAAACCCTGAACAAAGACGCACTAACCTAAATGAAGAGCTTGACAGTGTATAGAAGTACGTGAAATAATGACTGAAGGTGAACATGTTCGACTTGTAGTAGCTTTATTTCATATACTGTTTAATTGTACATTACTCCTTGTCGCTGAGATGGAATATCTCAACACTCGTCAGATTCACCATTCCATAAGCTTAGACACCGTATAAACACAATGCCTAAGGGGAAATCTTTATTTACAATAAAAGAAATTCGTAAAATCTTACTTCTACTTTATTTCGGTTACACAGTGTACTATCTTATGTAAACATATCTCTTTCGGTCGTAGGATATTTTGAAATCTGTAGAAAATCGATACACGAGGCCTGATATCTTTAAATTAGTAAATATTACAGTAACACTCGCCAATGGTTTTTTTTTTTTTTAATTTTTGGTTGTTGTTTTTTTTTTTTTGGAAACCAAACTATGTTGATCATTGATTTTTTTCTCAAGGAAGGAACTGTGATACAAAAGACCTTTCAAAATGACATGAATAAAACATAGGATCTCCAATGGTTTGTGTGGTTTGATATGATTTATATTCAACGAGATGTATGTTTTCTATGTCCGAGCCATGGCGAGGGGATAGAAAACAACGAGTTAGACATAAATTATGTGAAACCACAAACTATGAGAGATTTCTTGATTTCATGCCCCCCCCCCCCCCCCCCCCCCCCCCCCCCCCCCCCCCCCCGCTTTACATTTACGTAGCTGTATTATTGGGATTTTTGCTACCTGACATTTTGTAAACAAACTACGTGAAATTGACGTTTGTTTGTAACATCACAAACGGCGTAAGAAAAAATAGTGTAACGATTAAAATTTATGTAATAAGTGATATATGACTGGATAAGTAAGTAAAAAAAAAAAATTTTTTTAAAGTCGGTACTATATAAATCAACAAGTCAACACAAGCTCTGTAGAGCTTTTAACCGATATCTAGGAGAAACTGGATATAGGAGTAAACATGTGATAAAATAAAATAAAGTTTTATCGGAATGTGAATATAAGGAATCGATATCTAGGGTTTGTATATTTGTTTTTACGTGACATCGAGAATTTTTCTCATATATAGAGGCGTTCAAGTTGTTCGTATCATGGGGTTATAAAGCTAATGAAAGCACATGGTACTATACAAATTAGGCTGCCCTTCTATTGTTTGCACACTCCTAAAACACAAGCAACTTAGACATTCAATAAGTTTTAAACAAGAGAATCAGAAGGAGAGACATTGTGAGACTCCGTTGAAGTAGCTAGTCCATAAACGTCATCCTCAAACTGTATTGTGCAATCACTCATAAAAAAAAAAACGATGTACATAAGCGAAAGTAGGTGTATATGTTAAACATTTAGAAATGTAATAAAAACCACATACTTATCTTGAGAGTGTCCTCGTGTTTCTTAAACTCTAATCTAGATCATTGTCGTCTTTTTCCTAACAAGGAAGTCTTGTACAACGAGACAAAGAACTTCCTGCATTTTAGCTGTTCGATAAATATCCATGTGCATCGAAGCACGGAGACCGCGACGGAGTAAACAACAATACACATTTCTGCAGATTTAAAGACCCATTAAATCTAACATTGTACCTTTACAGAATTTTACACTATACAAAGCTTACAGGATACCAATAATTAAGTGTTCGACCTTATTGATTTTCAAACCATTTTCCCCCATCTATTTATATTCTGTCAAAAAATACAGAGTTACCTGCCCTTGTGCATTGTTTTGTAGAGAGTTATTTCTCGTGTGTCAGAGCTATATTCATTATTAATTGGGTATTAACTAAAAAATCCATTTGTAACCTTTTTCATAATGAATCGCCTTGTTCTTACACGATCAGATACTTAAATGTAAATACAAATATATAGAATGTGTAAATAACGACTGTTATATATTATGTGGTCAAATATTAAAACACAGAGACTAGCTGTACATTATAGCTTAATTTTGACACCACACACACATACTGTATATTAAAACACAGAGACTAGTTATACATTATAGCTTAATTTTGACACCACACACACATACTGTATATTAAAACAGAGACTAGCTGTACATTGTACATTATAGCTTGATTTTGACACCACACACATATACTGTATATTAAAACACAGAGACTAGCTGTACATTGTACATTATAGCATAATTTTGACACCACACACACATACTGTATATTAAAACAGAGACTAGCTGTACATTATAGCATAATTTTGACACCACATACACATATATGATTTTTCATTCGAGCAATGCTCATTTTGATAGTCACTCAAGCAAGTTTTTGCTTCAAGCGGACAAAATGATCGTTGTTGTAGCATAGACCAATAAATTCTGTACCCGGGAAAACGGTCCCAGGTTAGACTATCCATCCGGGGGGGGGGGGGGGGGGGGCAGCAGTATATTATTTCCCCATTGAACAAAGTCCGTAAAAAATTTTCCCCTGGGCGAAAAAAAAAAACCGCCCGCGGATAATATAAATAACTAGTAATCCTAATTGTTCGCGAACAATTAGAGGTCTTTCCACCTTTTCAGGTTTTCAGACATTCAAACAATGTCTCTGAATACAAAAAATCTAATCGGTGCTATAGTGATAACAATGGTTTTTATGCTAGTTGCTGTAAATCGAGAAAGGTCAAAGTTCAGAGTTGTAATGCAATGCATTGGAATAAGTTGGTTTGTGACTACTTCTGCATATTATACCTTATCTGCACTTTATATGCTTTAAACAGTATGAACATTGCTTATTTTCAAAGTTTCTAGATGACCTTGACATTTGACCTTGACCTAATTTTCAAGGTCAAAGGTCAGGGATGTCACTTCAGTTGGTCCTGTCTTTCTACGACAAATACTTTCGGAGTTGTAAATTTCTCCGCGAAATCAAAAACTTTCAAGGGCATTAATTCCCGTTACGGATTGGCGAACTGTCAAAAACAGGAATTCATCTTCTACAATTGATCAGGCAATAAGTTTAGTGTGAACATTTCGTGTTCGTACCATTTACGGTTTCCATACTGTAGTGATAACAATGGTTTTTATGCAAGTTGCTGTAAATCGAAGAAAGGTCAAAGTTAAGAGTCGTAATGCAATGCGTTGACTTAAGTTGGTTTGTGACTTCTTGTGCCTATTATACCTTATCTGTACTTTATATGCTTTAGACAGTATGAAAAGTGCTTATTTTCGAAGTTTCTAGATGACCTTGACCTTTGACCTTGACCTAATTTTCAAGGTCAAAGGTCAGGGATGTCACTTCAGTTGGTGCTGTCTTTCTACGACAAATACTTTAGGAGTTGTAAATTTCTACGAGAAATCGAAAACTTTCAAGGGCATTAATTCCCGTTACGGATCGATGAACCGTCAAAAACAGGAAGTCATCTTTTATAATTCATCAGGCAATAAGTTTAGTGAAGATTTCGTGTTCGTACCATTTACGGTTTTCATACTGTAGTGATAACAATGGTTTTTATGGAAGTCGCTGTAAATTGTAGAAAGGTCAAAGTTCAGAGTCGTAATGCAATGCGTTGGAATAAGTTGGTTTGTGACTACTTGTGCATATAACACTTTATCTGTACTTTCTATGCTTTAGACGGTATGAAAAGTGCTTATTTTCAAAGTTTTCAGATGACCTTGACCTTTGACCTTGACCTGATTTTCAAGGTCAAGTATTCCATTCCAGTTGGTTCCGTCTTTCTACGACTTATATTTTAGGAGTTTTGAATTTTTCCGTAAAAATCGTATACTTTCAGGGCCATTAACTCCCTTTAGGGATCACCGAAAACTTAAAAGTAAACACTATCACGTTTCAGCTTGATCGACTAAAGAATTTAGTGAAAGTTTCATGCTCTTATCATTTACAGTTTTCGAGGTGAACCGATAACCAGGGTTTTTTGCGTAAAGTCCCATAAGTTCGTTAAAGGTCAAAGTTCAGTTACGCAGGGTCAAATCTGAGCATGTTTTGAGATGTCGAAAAGGATGGTCTACATTGATTTTCGATAAGTCTTAAAAGACGTCAAAAGCTTCTCGCGGCGGAAAGAAAATAATAATAAACAGAACAATATCAAAAGGTCTTTCCACAGAAAGGTGGAAAGACCTAATTATGTACATTTGGATAAAAATAATCTTTTAAAATTAGACAATAACTGTGCTTTTTAATATTGATTGATATGGTGCAATACGTCTAGTATGTCTCGATATGGAAATACATGTACATGTAAGAATGTTCTTAAACATTTAAAAAAGGTCAAAATATATCTTTTGTACACGTTGAAGTTTTGGAATATACATTTTGCACCAAATAACATTAAATTCGGTCAGTATATCTATCAATTATATAAAATACATGCTTATTTTCAATTTTATATAATAATTGGATAAGTTGACAAAAATCTAATTTGTATTTTTAAAAAATTAAAATAAGATTTCTCGTTTTCAATCAAAGTTGTTTTGTTAATTCTAGAAATAAGAACGGAAATGGACAGATAGCTAAAAATAGAGGAAGTAAGAAAAAGCGCGCTGTCATTTGGGGGGGAAATTCTATACTGGGGTACTTTTTCCTAGAGTGAAAATTGGCTCGGGCTAATTTTTCCTAAGGTGGAGTTCTATGCTGGGCCCAATTTTTCGGGGGGGGGGGGGGGCAGTGTAATCCGTTTTCCCTGGGGGGTGGGGGGTTCTATTACTACAACACCGTCATTCTTTTTTCGTACCATCTGTAAACAAGAGGCTCGTGATCCACAAGACTCGCCAGAGTCAACCTGGTCTTGCTGTTCTTCAGAAGATTGTAATAAAGATTTCTTACCCTTTTTATTCCCACGAAAAATTTGGAAACCATACTATGACCCCACCGAAACCAACAGGGTTATGAATTTATTCAACTTGAATCCACACAACACAGAGATGCTCTATATTTCCCTCTTCATGTATCATGAAAAATTTCATCCCCAATTTTAGCAAATGTTCTCGGCAACTATTCAAGATATCAAGTCGAAATTTTCAGTGATTGTAGAACTGAATTCATAGATGTAAATAAATAAATAGATAGATAATACAATAAAAACCGGAGATCGGTAAGGCTCGATAAAAGCGCCACATTACTTTTACTGCATCCCTTTGGGTGGGCGGATCCAATTTGCAATTGGATTGTGGCCTGTTTTATTTGTAAAACCCACCTTATTTGATTGCAGGCAGCTCTAGTTCGATATTTCATTATGTGTTGTAGGGTGTCAGATTGCATAATCATACCTATGTGATACATATGTTCTTGTGTTTTTGTTTTCGACTCATTCTGAACCCCACTAGCTATTCTGTTATATAACTTCGTCATTTTCAAAATAAATGACATTTTTTTTCAATTCACATCACTGTCCTGTTTTCACTGCCTTTATCAAGTAACAAGCAAAGGCTACTTGGCAAGTCATATTAACTAAGGAACATACAAATTTTATCCCCAATTTTAGCAAATGTTCTCGGCAACTATTCACGATATCAAGTCGAAATTTTCAGTGATTGTAGAGTTGAATTCATAGATGTAAATAATAAATAGATAGATAATACAATAAAAATCAGAGCTCGGTAAGGCTCGAAAAAGCACCACATTACTTTTACTGCATGTTTGTAAACATTTTCTTCGATATTTTTTATACACAGTCATATAGAACAAAATGTGTACACAATGACAAGACTTTTTCAACAATATCAGGTTTTAGGGACCAGAGGGTCAAAAGTATATTTTCGAAATATCTATATTAAAAAACCTATTAAGAATTTCTTAATCATTATGAAGCGAAGTTGTTTGTATTAATGTTCTGCAACTGTTGATGTCAGGAAAATTATCGTTAGTAGTAGTTAATGTTCTCAATCGACCCAGCATTAAACGAACATAAACTATTGACTACCTGATTATAACACTATTTATGGGAAATTCCCCCAACATTTGCGCATTTATTCAAAAGTACATATTTCACGCGATCTACCTCACTGCCTTGAGGAATAATATCTTCAATATCTACAATGACATTATATATATATATATATTTCAATCTAATTAAAATTAGAGGTTAGATCCGCTCATATATTCGCTACACAAACGATGTTTGTGTAGCGAGTATGTGAGCGGATCTAACCTCTAATTTTAATTAGATTGTATATATTTATTCAATAAATTCTTTTTTCTTGGTATCGGGGTAGAATAAAGTCAAAAAATAAAATCCAATACTCAAACTTTTATCTAACTTTTAAGTTTGAGTGTTGGATTTTATTTTTTGACTTTACACACACACACACACACACATGCATACATACATACATACATACATATATACATACATATATATGCCTTATGGGTAATATATCTTTGTATCATATACATTATACATATGAATGATAATATATTACGATTGATTCATTGATTGTATATTGCTTGAGGTCCCTCTCGAGAATTTTTCACTCATATGGATTTGCCACCATTGCCGGTGAAGGGCTGCAAAATTTAGGCCTATTGTCAGCACTTACGGCCTTTGAGCAGGAAGGGATCTTTATCGTGCCACGCCTACTGTGACTGGGGGTCTCGAGGCCTTTAAATATTTACTACCTGATTCAAAATCATAACAACACTATTCATGGGTCCAAGACTTGTGAATTTCGAAACACAAAGAAAGGGGGCTTGATAATACATACATACTATTTATATCAAATATTTACAAGAATAACATCAAATACCCAATGATTTAGAAACTGGTGATAAATAATGAATATTTTCATGAACATAGCCATCTTTGGCATTATCTGACCTCCATCTCATGTTTTTCTTAAACAGTCTGTCACTTACACCAGTATTTGCTGCTGCGGTAGTACCTCCAGATCGGAGACTGTGAAGGCCAAATTTAGATTTATCTACACCCAGATTTCCAGTCTAACTAAAGCCAGCCCCTACTAATTCATCATAAAATACTATATCAGAACGTTTAAGATTCATAAGCTCTGAAAAACGTTGTATAACTTAATATACACATACATGTATATGATATTCTTATGTCAGGTAAGCCGTTTCTTGAAAATCTGTAACGTTCCACTATCCGTTGTAGAATTTCTGGTGTTACAGGTTCTTTCTTAGTGACAGGGTTTGAAGTAATTATACGCAGTCTCTCCAAAATCGAAACTACTAATGATGAATAACAAGGATTATCCATGTCTGAAATATCATCAGCCCACGAAATAGCTTCATTCAATTTAGAAACGGCTAGTTGTATTCGGCGCTTCCGCGCATCAATCGTGGCCAATGTTTTCCAGTGAAATTTGATGTGGTGATAAACACTCAAACGAGCTTGATTTTCTTTACTTTTTAGCTTTATCTCTTGTGTGTGGGGTGTTTTTTTTTCTTACGGAAATAACTTACGCGAATACCGAGCCAAATAAAACGTTCGAGGAATGTTTCAAGCACTAATCCTTTTTCAAAGTCAACAAACTAATGATACTTTGTATCTTTTAGCTATCAATATATATTTTGTATCAAATTGTTTATATTTATATGAGAGTCACAATTGTAGGTGCGAGGATACATCACACAAAAGATTCCACTTTTATGACAAATATTTAGACTTTTATCAATTGTTATGTGCACACTGAGGGAATCTCTGTGGTTTAGAGGTAAACATTCTAACACAATTCAAACTGTTATATATTGGTTAATATCAAAGATTTTTAAACAGCCAGGACAGGAAAGCGCGAATAATTTTGAATTTAGTAAATACCCGGTATTAGAGAAAATAATTTTTATCTTATGGTTAAGTACATGCTCATACCAGTTATATTTGGAAAAAAGGAAAAGGTGTTGCAAGCGTATTTAGATATCTAGGACATGCGTTGTATGAACATTTTTTAAATTACTCAAATAGCCGAGGACGCCTCTCCTGTCAAATGTTACAAAACAGTTGGCACTGAAATGTTTTCTTTGCATTCCAACAAATGAATTAATTTGAAAATGTTATGCTTGCGTATATAAGTAATGAAATGTGTTCCCACTCTATAAGACACATATTGTTTCATAGAGGAAAGTAGTGTTTTGAATGCATGTACAAATAGAAAGAGTGCATTTATTACAATTTAAGTAACCCAGTGGCGGATCTAAGTGGGGATACGGGCGTTGCAACCCCTACCACTTTGGTTCACAAAATCGGCATTTCTTTGTCTTAAAGGGTCTGCATCCACCTACCCCCTTCTGGAACGGAAAAAGTACAAACGGGGGTTGTAACACCCCCCCCCCTCCTTATGAATCCACTTCTAGTAGACATGTAGATTAAAGGGGGAGGGGTGTCCCCTTTTTGACAACGTTCGTTTTCCAATATATGTATATTATACATTTTTACATGTAATGTTGGTTATCATATTTTCACATGCAAAATAAGACATATTGGGTGATTGTTCCCATTTTATACGCCCGTCAAATACGGGACGAATAGTATCGCATCGTCTGTCTATTCCGTGGGGATCCAGGTTAGAATAGGTCCTCAGTACCCCTTGCTTGTC
>NC_079170.1:50714312-50716812 GCF_947568905.1 Ostrea edulis
CCCCCTCTATATAATAAGTCGCTCTATAAAGCCAAAGATTGAAAAACCCTACCCCTCTATATAATAAGTCGCTCTATAAAGCCAAAGATTGAAAAACCCTACCCCCTCTATATAATAAGTCGCTCTATAAAGCCAAAGATTGAAAAACCCTACCCCTCTATATAATAAGTCGCTCTATAAAGCCAAAGATTGAAAAACCCTACCCCCTCTATATAATAAGTCGCTCTATAAAGCCAAAGATTGAAAAACCCTACCCCTCTATATAATAAGTCGCTCTATAAAGCCAAAGATTGAAAAACCCTACCCCCTCTATATAATAAGTCGCTCTATAAAGCCAAAGATTGAAAAACCCTACCCCTCTATATAATAAGTCGCTCTATAAAGCCAAAGATTGAAAAACCCTACCCCCTCTATATAATAAGTCGCTCTATAAAGCCAAAGATTGAAAAACCCTACCCCTCTATATAATAAGTCGCTCTATAAAGCCAAAGATTGAAAAACCCTACCCCCTCTATATAATAAGTCGCTCTATAAAGCCAAAGATTGAAAAACCCTACCCCTCTATATAATAAGTCGCTCTATAAAGCCAAAGATTGAAAAATCCTACCCCCTCTATATAATAAGTCGCTCTATAAAGCCAAAGATTGAAAAACCCTACCCCCTCTATATAATAAGTCGCTCTATAAAGCCAAAGATTGAAAAACCCTACCCCCTCTATATAATAAGTCGCTCTATAAAGCCAAAGATTGAAAAACCCTACCCCTCTATATAATAAGTCGCTCTATAAAGCCAAAGATTGAAAAACCCTACCCCCTCTATATAATAAGTCGCTCTATAAAGCCAAAGATTGAAAAACCCTACCCCTCTATATAATAAGTCGCTCTATAAAGCCAAAGATTGAAAAACCCTACCCCCTCTATATAATAAGTCGCTCTATAAAGCCAAAGATTGAAAAACCCTACCCCTCTATATAATAAGTCGCTCTATAAAGCCAAAGATTGAAAAACCCTACCCCCTCTATATAATAAGTCGCTCTATAAAGCCAAAGATTGAAAAACCCTACCCCTCTATATAATAAGTCGCTCTATAAAGCCAAAGATTGAAAAACCCTACCCCCTCTATATAATAAGTCGCTCTATAAAGCCAAAGATTGAAAAACCCTACCCCTCTATATAATAAGTCGCTCTATAAAGCCAAAGATTGAAAAACCCTACCCCCTCTATATAATAAGTCGCTCTATAAAGCCAAAGATTGAAAAACCCTACCCCTCTATATAATAAGTCGCTCTATAAAGCCAAAGATTGAAAAATCCTACCCCCTCTATATAATAAGTCGCTCTATAAAGCCAAAGATTGAAAAACCCTACCCCCTCTATATAATAAGTCGCTCTATAAAGCCAAAGATTGAAAAACCCTACCCCCTCTATATAATAAGTCGCTCTATAAAGCCAAAGATTGAAAAACCCTACCCCTCTATATAATAAGTCGCTCTATAAAGCCAAAGATTGAAAAACCCTACCCCTCTATATAATAAGTCGCTCTATAAAGCCAAAGATTGAAAAACCCTACCCCCTCTATATAATAAGTCGCTCTATAAAGCCAAAGATTGAAAAACCCTACCCCTCTATATAATAAGTCGCTCTATAAAGCCAAAGATTGAAAAACCCTACCCCCTCTATATAATAAGTCGCTCTATAAAGCCAAAGATTGAAAAACCCTACCCCTCTATATAATAAGTCGCTCTATAAAGCCAAAGATTGAAAAACCCTACCCCCTCTATATAATAAGTCGCTCTATAAAGCCAAAGATTGAAAAACCCTACCCCTCTATATAATAAGTCGCTCTATAAAGCCAAAGATTGAAAAATCCTACCCCCTCTATATAATAAGTCGCTCTATAAAGCCAAAGATTGAAAAATCCTACCCCCTCTATATAATAAGTCACTCTATAAAGCCAAAGATTGAAAAACCCTACCCCCTCTATATAATAAGTCGCTCTATAAAGCCAAAGATTGAAAAACCCTACCCCTCTATATAATAAGTCGCTCTATAAAGCCAAAGATTGAAAAATCCTACCCCCTCTATATAATAAGTCACTCTATAAAGCCAAAGATTGAAAAACCCTACCCCCTCTATATAATAAGTCGCTCTATAAAGCCAAAGATTGAAAAACCCTACCCCTCTATATAATAAGTCGCTCTATAAAGCCAAAGATTGAAAAACCCTACCCCTCTATATAATAAGTCGCTCTATAAAGCCAAAGATTGAAAAATCCTACCCCCTCTATATAATAAGTCGCTCTATAAAGCCAAAGATTGAAAAATCCTACCCCCTCTATATAATAAGTCACTCTATAAAGCCAAAGATTGAAAAACCCTACCCCCTCTATATAATAAGTCGCTCTATAAAGCCAAAGATTGAAAAACCCTACCCCTCTATATAATAAGTCGCTCTATAAAGCCAAAGATTGAAAAACCCTACCCCCTCTATATAATAAGTCGC